>NW_020798364.1:0-29903 GCF_002237265.1 Aspergillus thermomutatus
ACATAGTGATTCCGCTGCGCCTTTCCCTTAGGCATCCATCATGGTCAGTCCTTGCCTAAATGACTGGCTGTCGTTGCTTCTTGATTCTGCCTGTTATATCCGCCTAACGTCGTTGGTGCTGTAACATATAGGTGTGTGAAGGTAAGGTAGGTTATATTATCTAACAGAGCAGGCTGGGAAGGACACAGAACTCATTGGTGTACAACACAATCTTAAGGATTCATTGGCTTAAATACAGTTTGACTCCAAGCCTGGCAAACCTAGGTACGGTGATGCTAGACGCATATCTGCAAATTGTATAAAGCAGGAGAGTTATCCAGACTGCCTTTATCAATTGCAGTAGTGACAGCGCCATATTAGAGCATAATCTATTGTGATATAGACAAGAATGACTACTAGCAATGGCACACAGTGGCAATAGTACACAAGAGAGCCTGACATATTAATGTGATGACACACATTGAATTAAATAGGCAGAGTTATTCACCTTTAGTCAGAAAGTATTCCATTAACCATCTGCTATTAGCTTATAATAACCAGGAACATTGCCCTCTGGCGGCGATTTTGCCATTCCTAGATATTGGCTCCCCTTGCGCAATTCACCAAAGATGCTCATCCAGGTAGGTAATAACCCAAATCGCATTGCGGGAGTATCATCTCGTAGAAGAGCAATCTAGAACTGCTACCTCAAACATCTATTTTAGTCCATCAGAAGGTATATCAAGCAAACCTATTGTTCCATGGTGATCGAATCGAAGAACATAAAGGGGACGCAAAATGTCAGTCCAGGTTGGCATTAATGGCTTCGGCCTAATGTCGCATCGTCTGTCGGAACTCCTTCATACATGATGAAGTCGAGGTCGTTGCTGTCAACCATCCTTGCTCGATCGTGTCCATTCCTCCGCCCATCATTGCTTTTGGCTACCACATCCACTGACCTGAGGGGTCTTGGGTGTGCTCTAGGAAACGTGCTCAAGTATGATTCGATTCATGGTCATTTTCTTGTGCAGGATGATGGCTCCCCTGTCATCAGAGTGGCAGAAGATCGAGATTTACGCGGCCCATATAAGGACAAACAAGAGTCAACTCGTTCAATGGCCGAGATGCTCACTGCATCAGCGGGTCTCCCTCTGGGGAACAGGACAGTCAAGAGCTTTACCAAGCTTCAACTCTGCATGGCTAGCTCTGTCAACCAAAAGCAACCATCAGGCAATCCAGAACAGCAAGTTCATGACTGGAATTCTGGAAACAAGACTTCGATGTTGCCTTTGTCCCAGGAGTTTGACCTCGACCAGGACTTAAGTGGTCTTCACGTGGAGGATGCAGTCTAGAGGAGAGCAGGAGAGATCAGGATCATTGAAGAAGATCTCAAAACAAAAATACATACAACGGCTGGGATTCATTGGGGTCACCTACCCAGCAAGATAATCTTCAACCCACCTCTATCATAGTACCACCCCTCATCACTGTCATTGACGAAGGCGTACCTAGCAAGCCACTTCACCGGGTGATCTGCACGAGAGTGCGATGCTGACTTGTTGATTGAGAAAGAGGGTGCCTCCGGGGGGCTAGACCTGCCCCTACATGACTAGCTCCGGCAATACATAGTTATGTATGCTCCATACAGGACTTTTGGCTTGCTCTATCGCATAGTACGGCTCTAGCTCTAGCTCAGACTTACGGTTGGGCTGTTAGCTTTGTGAGAATGGCATTCATTAAGATGATTAATCATGAAGTAATCCAGGAATGGGGCTGGATGGACAACAAAGACTCATCGAGTATCATACAACCCGGTCATCAATCCCATTCATCGAGATGGGCAGGGATCGATGCCTCTTCTGTACCTCGTCAAACATTAAGTCTCCGTTCTGCACGGTCTACTGCATAAAAGTCTCCGCCTTAACCAACAAGGTCCTCGGCCGTTCTGCACCACCAACCACATACCATACTTGCTTTTTGGTCCTGTTGGTGATCGCCATTTGAATGCAGCCAGCCATCGGCGCCCCCGAGCTAGCGAGAGGTCAACGTAGTATCAACATATGCAACACCGTCGCAACCGAGCATACGGAGTAGAGATCTACTCTCTACGGTACTTCGGAGACTGTCCGAAACATGGCACGGAGTAAACTGCAGAGTGCTGACACATCCTTGGCCAGGGATTTTCGGCCGCCTAGCTGTTTCTGCTTGACCAATCAGTTGGCGGGAGGTGAACCGTGCAGCAGCAGAAATAGAATTTGACTCGGAGATCGTTTTCTTCAGAATGTTGCACAAGCACGTTTTCATCTGGCTGCAAGATTGTGCCTCATCATGCACTGGGGTATGAGCGTTGAAGAGCCGCAGATTCTGGATGGGACCGACGACAATGTCAACGTCGACTCTATCGAGGTCAATTGAGTTGGATTGCGGGATGAAGATGCGAGAGACCTCTCTTTGACGTCTGACAGGCCAGATCAGCGTCGTCAGACAGGAATCCGCAGGCGCGAAGGATTCAGGCGTCAGACCAACCCCTGCTAGCGGTGCTGCAACGTGATATTGAGGCCAAAGGCGTCCTCCGAGGCGTTGCTGCTGCTGATATTTAAGAACGGTAGTCTACCAGAGCTAACTCGTCAGCGATTGCGAAAGACATGCAGGATGTGTCGTCAACTTTCACCTCGTCTCCGACGACCACAATGAGTACTCCCGCGCCCAAACCAGCCCAAGCCAGGCCTCGCAAGCTACGATTGGCATGCGATGGCTGTCACCGGTCCAAGACTCGATGCTCGGGCGGCAACCCTTGCAGCCGATGCCACGAGTACTTGAGTCCGTGTACCTACAGCTATTCCTCCCGCTGCGGCAAACCCAAGGGGTCCCGCAGTCGCAAAACTCTGGAGCGGGAGCAGCGGGTGGCGGCGGCCGCGGAAACGGCCCGCCTAGCGGGAAACCCGGTCCCTGCCTCCCAGGGTCCAACCGCCGAAGCCGCCGCCGCCGACGCCGCCGCGGTCGATCCCCCGCCCCCGCCGCTTCCCTCTCCCCGCCCTGACGACTTTTCCTCCCTCTGTCTGTTCGACGAAGAGGAGGAATTGAACCCAATTTTCTTTGCTGAACGCAATGGCACCCCCAGCTGCAGTGATACAGGGGCTACTGCGTTTTCGACGGATTGGATCCCTCCCCTGCCGTCGATACCCGATTCCGACCTTTCGTTCCCGCCGCCATTGGAGACAACCTGTCTCTCCTCTTCAGGCCCTGACCCCAACGACCCCCTTCTCTGGGGCATGACACCCAAGCCTGAGTGCCAGCCGGCGAGCAAGGAGCCGCTGGATCCTCCCTCCAAGCCGCTGCGCCCCTGCAAATGTCTCCAGACCCTCAGCAGCCTAACTTCTCGGGATATCCGTCGACACGATGCCACGTTTGTCTTTGTCCGGAACTTTGCTCGTGCATTTTCCCGCTTCTACCAGTGTTTATACTGCCCGAAAGATGCCGGCAGTATCAGCCTGGCTGTGACCGCGCTGCAGCTGGCAACGACCGCCCTGGAAAAGACCACCAACACAGGGGCCGACGCGGCTGTCTCCTCCGTCGACTTTGAGGAGGACCTATTCGCCTCCACGTTTCTCCCCTGTACGCCAGGCTCCGAGCTCTTGCTGCCCTCGAGCAGCCGCAGTGGCGCCACCAATCCCTCCTTCCAGCTAGGAAACTACCAAATCGCCCCTCTCCCGGGTGAGCACGATGCGGAGGAGCACAGTCAGATTGTAAACGTCTTGATTCGGTCCGGGGTGCGACGCTTACTGGCCGTCTGCTGGCAGATCTGGGATCTGCTCCGTGCTCCCGTTTCCTTTGACGGCCGCGGGCATGCCGTTGATTGCCATGACCGGTCTAGCTCCTCCTCTTCTTCTTCCTCCTCATCCCCCTTCCCATTCGCGCCCGACATTAGTCAACTCTTCGATCTTTCATGCTCGGCCGAAACTGCCCAAGTTCGGAGCACGCTGGTCCAGATACCGGCTCGACTCTGCAACCTGCTGACGTGAACCGACAGCTTTGTTCAGCGCCCTCCACCCTCAAGATGAGAAACTTCGTTCAGATGAGGACCTGGAAGAGAATTCACATTAGAGAATGTGATCAATATCCCATTTATATGACGGCTTCGGTGATAAGACGAGGAAAAGAGAAAATAGAAAGGTCAAAAAAAGATTGCGAGACTCGCACGATTACGATTTATTGATTGTTTCGGTTGGTTATAATCTATATGTTGATAGGGCAAGAATTCATGAATTATGTGTTAGGAAATTGTCAGCCATCCTACACTACTTGTATTTGGATAGTAAGCACATACACACGGAATGTGTAAGGATGAAGGTCTGATTCTGGCAATCTATCCATCTAGCCTCATATATAGACAGGAAAAGGTGGTATCTTCCTAGCATTTGCCGATAGCGGCCAACCACTTTACAGCGGACTGAATGTTCAAATAAATATAGTTATTTGCATGGCCTGGGGACTGATAAAGTGGATAGAGATGTTCCAATGTATGCATGCACATATTATATATATGAAATAGTGCGGCAGTCTGAACACAGATTGAAAGCTATATTCGACAAAGGATATTCATACCGCCTTGTCTATCTCTACATCGCCCATCGAGCCGCCAACGCCATGCACTCTGTCCCATCTAATCACCTGTTCGATCCGCTGCAGCCCCGCCACGAGCTCGTCCTGCGGAAGGGTAAACGTAATACGAAACCAGCCCGGCTCGCCAGCATGATACCCTTGTCCCGCGCCCACCGAGACCCCCGCCGCCTCGAATCGATCGTTCAGGCCCGCCTCGTCGTCCCAGCTGGGCTCGGGGCGGGTGGCAAGTGAAGACGACCTGCATCCCAGGCGCGCCCATACGTACACACCGGCGGCCGGCGGCACAAAGGGGATCTGGTGAAAGGTGAGAAAGTCGCATACCAGCCGGGCGCTGCGCTGCAGGGCGGCTCGATTCTGATGCAGCAGAGTATCGACGGTCGTGGTGTCGCGGAGGAGCGCGGTGATGACGAGCGAGGTGAAGGTGGAAACGCGGGAATGGTTCGCTATGGCGAGGGAGAGACGGAGGTCAGGATGGGCTTGGGTGATGCCGAAGCCCTGCATGTGCACAGTATTAGGAATGCATGATCCCGCAGAAAAGAAAAAGAAGAACAGGAGATACCAGACGCAACCCGCTACTTCCTAGATCTTTGCTGATACTGTACAGCGTGAACACGCGAGCCAGATCTACCCCAAGGGCGGAGACATCGATGCTAAGGACCGAGGCGAACGGTGTTCGCTCGTCAATCGTGGAGAGGGCGTAGATCTCGTCGGAGATGTAGAACAGATCGTGACGTTGGGCGAACTGGAGCAAAGCCTGGATCACCTCCACGGGGTAGATATGACCGCATGGGTTGTGAGGGTTACAGACGAGCATCGCTTTGATGCGGCACGGGGCCTCCCGTAGGGCCCGTTCGTACGCGGCAATGTACGTCGACACGAGATGGTCCACAGATACATCGGGGAGATGAACGTCTGATGGAGGTGTAACATGAAAAGCCGTGACGTTGGTGCGCAGGACGAAGCTGGTCTCGAAACCACCTGTTAATTCGCATCAGCAAGCACCATGCAACGGAGACCCAGGGTTGTTTGCGCACCCCAGAACGGCGTTTCGATCAAGACCCCCTCCCCCGGCTCGCAGATGTCATACAGCAGATTCTCCAGCAACGAGCTGCATCCGGCCCCGACGACGAGGTGGTTCGGCTCCACGGGGCTATGCGCGGTAAACACCCGGTTGAAGAAGTCCGACGCGGCTTGCAGCAGCTCTGCGTCGCCTCCCATGCCATCAGCGTAGGACAGATGGCGGGGGGCGAGATGTTGGGTGAAGAGCGACTTGTACTGGTCGACGAGCTCATCTCGTACTGACCAGTTTTCCGCCGTCATCATGTTGACTCTGTGCTGCTTCGCATTGAGCCGGGACACCTGCCGCATATGCTTGTTGGTGAACCATTGGATGTTTGTGCGAGAACGATGCGCTAGGGAAGGAGGAAGTGTCTCAGATGGCATTGTGTGTTGTCTGCGTTCCACAATTGACATTCGTCTCGACTTGTTAGATCGATTTATCATCATATCATGATCGACATTCTCCAAAAGATAGCGCACGTTTCTATCCCATTGTTTGTCGGAAAGAGGCCGCCGAAAAGGAATATTCGGAATCCGAAAGAGAGGTACTAAAAACCAAGAATAACATTGTTGAGAGCCTGGGCTGCTTGGCTTTCGGTCACCGAATGAAGAGGCTGAAGCAGGAGGTCAGATGTACAACACCTCCGCGAGACCCCAACGACAGGAAATGGAAGATCACGCAAGCTAGAGTAGACCCTTCGCGTGTAAAGAAGGATACCAGACTTACCTACAAGATGACTCCGAGCGCGATCCAAGAACAGGCCCGGAGGCTTCTGAAAGAGGTGCCTCTGATCGACGGCCATAACGACTTTCCATACATGATACGGGGATGGTTTCGCAATGACATCAATGGCCAGGATTCCCACCTGTATGATATGCCAATCGGCCAGACTGATATCCAGCGTCTACAGCAGGGGTTGTTGGGGGGCCAGTTCTGGAGCGCATTCGTGCCCTGGTAAGCATCTATCCCCAAGTTGCGCATGAAGACACTCATTGTACTCTACTATTATTCAGCCCCAAGAACGCAGATCAGGAGGTCGGCAGTTTAGAAGCACTACGTCAGACGCTTCAACAGCTCGATGTGATTCACCGATTGATCGAGACACACCCGACAGTCCTGCAATTCGCCGACTCGGCAGCCAGTGTCTGGAGCAGCTTTCGCGCCGGCCGCGTCGCGAGTTTGATCGGGGTGGAAGGCCTACATCAGATCGCCAACAGTGTCAGCGCCCTGCGCATGTTGTATCGACTGGGCGTTCGCTATGTGACGCTGACGCACAATTGTCACAATTCCTTTGCAGATGCGGCGGTCAGTAGCAGCAGCAAAGCCATGTGGTCCAGAGTTCTAATTCGCTTCTATCCGTGCGTAGACAGTATCCCCGGAGCTCCATGCAGGACTATCCTGCAGGGGAGAACGGCTGATTCAAGAGCTCAATCGAATGGGGATGTATGTATCCTTTGCCCCATACTCTTTTGTCGCACGTTGCTTGGTGCAGACTGGTATACATAAGCTCATTGTACGTGCCCTACGGCATTAGGATGATTGACCTCTCGCACACGTCCCACAAGGCCCAAACCCAAACGCTGCAGCTTTCTCGAGCACCGGTCATCTACTCTCATTCCTCCATGTAAGGGAATCAGACTATCCGGTTGGACAACGAACTAATACCCATGGACCGGGAATAAAGATATAGTCTCTGCGCACATGCTCGCAACGTCACCGAAGAGAACCTGCAACTGCTGCAACGCAATGGAGGCGTGATAATGATCTGTTTCTTGCGCGAGCTGCTCGCAGTCGAAGCTGACCAGGCCGCGCTCGCCCATGTCCTCGATCATATCATCTACGCTGGGACGCGCATCGGGTACGAGCACGTCGGCATCGGGTCCGACTATGACGGGATGCTCCGCGGTCCTGACGGGCTGCATGACGTCTCGTGCTACCCTGCCTTGGTGGCCGGGTTGCTTCAGCGCGGAGTGGCAGAGGAGGACGTCAAACGGGTTATGGGATTGAATGTCATTCGCGTGCTGGAGGAGGTGGAACGTGTTGCCGCAGCGCTTCAAGGCGCGGGGGAAGAATGTCTGTGGGACGAGTTTGACGAGGTGTGGAACGAGAATATCAAGGGGCAATTGACGCGCGAGCGAGAACGAGGGAGGAACTTGAATTGCTTCAAGAGAATGGAGTCTGATTAGGTCAAGGGTATCGAGTAGAGGAACAGGCATATTTCAGGATACAATTCATGTTTCTGCTTGAAGTGAATCGTCACCTCTGTTTCGATGAATGATCACCAGCGTAGAAATATACTTACTCTGACTGATACTAAACATTCCAACAAACATTCTTGATTGATAGAGTTGCACAATAGATGAAAACGCTTTCAGCGGCCGGCGAAGAATAGAGAAATATATACGACAGACAAAAACAAAGCATCGGCAGGTGTATATGTAAATCAGAGGTGATGATTGACAGATGACTACATTCTAAGCTGTCTTTTGCTAAATCTGAGAAGAACACGCTCCAGCTAAAGCACCTGACGACAGAGACGCTGAGCCAGATCCTGCGCTGTCGGATGATCGAAGATGGTGCAGATGGGCACGTCCAGCCCAACGCGTTTTAATTGCCGGCTCAACCGCCAGGCATGGATAGAGTCGGCGCCTGCCTCGAAGAAGGAGACGGAGCAGGGAAACTCGTCCAGCGAGATGCCCAAGCAGGTGGCCATCTCGCGCCGCAGAATCCCCACCAGACGGTGGTAGAAGTTCCAGTCGACTTTGGTCTTGGGCCTCTTGGCCATCATCGCATTCAGGCGCTCGTGGATGGCGGCGCGAGACATGCGGTCGGCCAGCCCTTCGAGGACACAACGGATGCTTTGATCGATCGTGGTGATGGTCGCGCCGTCCAGCTGATGATCATCGTACTCGATGCGCAAGGTCCAATGGTCCGTCTCGATCTCGGTCCATTCGAACATGAGCAGGAACTTGGCCCCGGACGCAAAGCACATTTCGCGTTTCACCTCCAGCCCGTCGATGGTGAGACAATCTTCCACTGCCCCTTTGAGATGGAAGGTGACCATGGCTTCGAAGAGCGGATGTTGCTGGATGGTCCGCGGCAGTTGGAGGAGGCTCAGAACCTGCTCGAACGGAATTGCATTGCAGACGGCCGCTTGGCTCGCTTCGCGGGTAGACTGCAGGATGGTGGCACAGTCGGCATTGACGGGTGTTTTGAAGCGAAGAGGCAGGCGATCGAGGAACAGTCCCATCGACTCCTGCTCCACGGCCTGGCCGCGGTTGGCCCACGGAGAACCGAGCACGACATCGTTCGAGCCGGCGAGCCACTGAAGCGTCTGCGCCACGGCGGCACATACCAGCTGGTGCTGGCTCATCCCGTATTCTTGGCTCAAGGCGACGACGCGTCGAACGAGGTTTCCCTTGAAGTCGGAGACTCGGGAGCTGCCTTCAAAGGTCATCTGGCCAGGGTACCGCGGAATGTCCAGGCGCTGGGGAGCGCCCTCGAGATAGCGGGACCAAAATTGGCGTTCCTGCTCTGTGACCTGGCGCGACCAGGCTGGGGCCCGAGGATAGTGCCATCGGTCCGCCGTCGGGGTCATTCCCCCGTACACTGCCGAGGTTTCCTGCAGCAGATTCTGCACGCTGGTGAGGTCGGCGACGGCGTGGCTCGTGACCACGAGCAGGGTGCGACGGTCCAAGAAGACGCGAATCAGCTCATCACGAGCCAGGTCAAAGCCCCGGTCAATCTCCCTGGTCGTGTCGAGGGCGCCGTCGCACACGAGGACCCGCGGCGGCGTGTCACGGAAGATTCGACAAGGCCCGAGCGAGGTCTCGACAAAGTTGGTGCGGAAGACCTTGCGCGAGGCCAACACGGCGTTGAATGACTGGACCAGACGGTCGCGATCAAAGGTACCGCCGAGATGCAGGAGGACGGGGATGTTGAACGTGCGGACGTCGGAGGCGATCAGGTATTGGAACCACGTCTGGCGCTCCAGCGCCGACAGGCAATGATCGGGAAACGCGTCGCAGATGGTCCGCGGCTTGGACGTCGTCGAGGTCTGACGGCGCCGGCGCACCAGCTCGACCTGGTCGGCCAGGGTGGGATGTTCAATCACATCGCGCATCGACACGGAGATCCCAAACGTGCTGCCGAGGCGAGCCGCCAGCATCATCTGCAGAACGGAATGGCCGCCCAGCGCGCGAAAGTCATCCTGTTCACGGAGCTCGCGCGAGCTGGCGCCCGCCTGCAGACGCAACACGTTCTTCCACAGGGTTGCGATTCCGTCGGCGATGGAAGCATCTTTTTGCATGATCCCTGCACTCGTCTTTTGCGGCTGCACGGCTTCCTCCCGCCGCGTCAGGGTGGCTCTCTCCTCCAGCTTGCGATAATCGACCTTGCGGTTGGCCGTCCAGGGGAACTCCTCGAGCGCGGTGATCACTTGGGGCACCCAGCTGGGCTGGAGCGACTCCCGCAGTCGGTGCTCCAGACGGCTGACATCCACGTCGTGCGGCATGACAAAGGCCACCAGGGTATCATTGACGACGAGAGCAGCCGCCTGGGTGAGCCGTGGCTCCTCCTGATACATCTTCTGCTCGACTGCCGCGAGCTCGACGCGAAAGCCGCGGATCTTGACCTGACGGTCCAGCCGTCCGATGTAGACAATCTGCCGGTCCGCATTCCAGTAGCCGTAGTCGCCCGTGCGATACATCCGTTCATTTGGATGCCAGGGATCAGGCAGCACGCTGTGAGCGGTCTTGACTTCGTCTCCCACATAGCCTCGCATCACCTGTTGTCCGGCCAGGAAGATCTCTCCGGTCTGGCCATCCGACACGGGCTGCAGATCGGGGTCCAAGATGTACATTCGCGCGGTGCGAATGGCGTTTCCGATGGTGACCTGCTGTCCGGGCACTAGGCGTGTAAACGACGTACAAATAGAGCACTGACGAGGATATTAGTCTATATGATACATCAGGAGGAGTCCAAGGGAAACGTACCTCTGCAGGACCATAGGCGTTGTAAAATGCTCGGCCCTCGGCCCACCGAGCGAGCAAGCCTGGAGTGACGGGTTCTCCCGTCGCATATACCATGTCGAGGTTAGAATAGTCCTCTGGACTCAGCACGCTGAGCACAGAAGGAGTAATTGTCGCCACATCGACCTTGGCCAGATGGGACAGAGGGTCGGACGGGTCACGAAGCACCAGCGTTCCGCCATGGAGCAACGCAGAGAAAATCTCGTTGGCGCAGTAGTCAAACGCAGGCGACATGAACTGAGCAATACGACGGCCAGGACGGCTGAACATAGTGGCTTCGGGATTCGACTGCAAAGCCAGAAGGCCCTTGTGGCTGATCGGGACCCCCTTGGGGCGGCCGGTCGTGCCGGAGGTGAAGACGATGAGGGCATCCTCGTTTGCGTGAGCGAGGAGCGACGATTGCCTGCTTGTGTCGCCTGCCTCGCTTTCTTGGACCGTGAAGACGTGGAGGTCGGCCACCGGCAGGATTGCCGCGGTCGACGAGCAGGCATTAGGGATCAAGAGGGCGCTGGCACCACTTTGCTCGTAAACCGCGATCCGTCTCGCCATCGGGTACGCAGGGTCGAGCGGACAGTATGCACAGCCGGCTTTCAGGATACCCAAGATACCCACCACCCAGTTGAGGGTTCCGTCGGCATGAATGGCAATGACCTGAGCGCTCGGGAAGTGTTTTGCAATATGCGAGGCCACCGCGTTGGACTTTTGATCCAGCGCCCGATAGGATAGAGCGCCTCCAGGCCCCTCCACGGCCATCAAATCCTCGTGGAGGTCGACCGACGCCTGAAACGCCGACGCCACATTCGCTACATTGTCTCGTTCGAGATCAGAATGTGGCTGGTCGACCGCAAGGGGTGTCTCTGACGGCCCCGTGAGCCATGCTTCCAGAGTCGAACCATGCACCAGCGCCTTGAGCGCCTGCTGGAACGTGTCGGCATACTGCTGCACCGTCTGCTCGCAGTGCACGGCAGGATTGTACACCAAACGGAAACGAGCATCGGCTTCGACAAGTAGACTCAACGCAAAGGTCGTGTTCTCAAAGAATTGCTCCTTTTGAGGCGGGATTGGTTGGTCGTAGGCCGGAAAGTCATACTGCGTCGCCATTAGAGACTCAACTCGGTACCCGATCTGATCCGGGGCAGACCAGGCGTAGGCGCTAATAGTTGCCAGTCCTTCGAGCGTGGCCTGCAGCTGGCGCTCAGTGGATGCATCTGCCTCGAGGCGGCATACCAGAGGCAGGGTGGACATCAGTGGCCCGATGGCGTGCGCATCGTCCGGTAGAACCTCTCGACCGGAGAAGACCACTCCCGTAGTTACCAGGGTGGTCTTGGTCGTCCGAGCCAGGGTCATGGCCCACGCGGTGTAGTAGACAGCTGCCAGGGTGACACTGCACCTTGACGCGAGTTGCTGCAGCTCGTCCACGCCGTCGACATGCGTGAACAGCACCTCCTGGGCGAGGTACGGCTGTCCTACAGGTGTTGTGGTTGCGCCCGTCCCTGTGAGTGACCGCACCGGCTGCAGATACGGCTCCCAGAACCGCCGGGCCTCGCTGTCTCGCCGCTTCTGCACACTCTGCAGGTTCCACGCTGCGTCCACAAAGGAAGAGAGGCGGGAAGGTGTAGCCCCCTGGGTCGCCTGCTGCACCCGAGCCAGAATCAGTCCCAAGGAGTAGCCGTCAATCAAGCTGTGATGGGCCGTCCAGAGGATGGTCACCTCACCCTCCTCGGTATCGTGGTCAACCGGAATGAATTCCATAAAATCCAAACGCATACCGAGTCCCACAGCCAGACGCGAAGGATCGGTCAAGGCAGCGTTGTAGTCTTCCCGGCGATGAAAGATGATCTCCTTCGGCTGGCACCGTGGCTGAGCGTGGACGATCTGCACGCCGGGCCCGATGTCCAGCGCGATTTGCGTCCGGAAGACGGGCTCGCTGAGACAGACCTGCCGCCATGCATTGCAGATGCGATCGGCCGCGGCCAAGGGGTATGATTGCCGCAGCTGATTCGTGTTGGTCCCATCGCTTTGAAAAATGGGAGCGCTCAGCTCCAGCTGGAGGGGGGTCAACGGAGCGACGTCAATGTCGGATGGAACCATGTCGTCCAGGAGTGGAAGTACAGCAGTGACCTCGGCCTTAAGCGATAATCGGTGGTTGGTTTGCTCCTCTTTGTCGGGTACAGACTGACCAGACGGAAGGAGGTCGCGAGCATACGGGAGAATGCCTTTGACCGTCGGATGCAGGTACAGATCACGAGTAGTGAGAAGAATGCCCCGTTCCCGGCACAAGGACGTGAATCGAAGAGCAGCCAGAGAGTTACCCCCCATGGCGAAGAAATTGATATCTTTGGACGTCGACGCAGACAGGAGTTCCAGTTCCAAAGCTGTATATAGGCATTCGGCTACGATTTGCTCACGCTCCGTAGGACGCTCTGTACACGTCGTATCTTCATCTTCGGTGGCCTCGCAGAGACGTGCCTGGTGCTCTTTCAGCATGTTCTCGATCGCCTTGGTGTCAATCTTTCCGTTGGCCGACAGCGGAAACTGATCGACAGCCATGTATCGGCCCGGCCGATGGAAGGAAGACAGTCGACGCTGGGCTTCGCTTTGCAGGCCGTCCAGATCGGCAGTGGCCGGGGTCACCAACACAACCAAAAGACTGTTGATCAGTGAAGCATAGACGTCGGTGACTCCGAAGCCCATCTGTCGCAGCGGTTCCTCCACATCGGCAGGCAGATTGACGAGAAAGCCGCGATTTTTGACTGTGCGATCACTGCGGCCGCGGAATTCAACCACGCGCTGGCCATCGTTACGACGGGTCCAGCGTCCTTGGTCGCCGGTGCGATAGACTCGCTGGTCGTGCCAGTCGATGAATTTCTCGGCTGTAAGGGCGGCGTTCTGGTAGTAGCCGTGGGCCAGCCCGATGCCTGCAATCGCAATCTCGCCTTCTCCGCCTTCCTCCTCGACGGGGAGGAGAGTGTCCGGCTGCAGCAGGTATACCGGTCCGTCGGGCATCGGACGGCCGATGATACTCCGATTGATCATGCCCGTCTCCTGGCAGACCTCTACTTCCTGCATCAACGAGGCGCAGGTGGTTTCCGTGGGGCCGTATGCGTTCAGGATGCGGACGCCGAATTCAAGCCAGCTGGACAACAGCGCGGCCGGTGGCGACTCCCCGCCCAGCAGAACTGTATGGACATATGGGTAGCTGTCGGGTAATGCCGTTGGCAGCGGTAGCGTGGCCAGGATCGAGGGGGTCGACGCGAGGATCGAGCAGGTCTGCGCTTTGTCGAAGAGGGTGTCCATCGTCGCGGGGACCACGATGCCCGAGTTGCCTAGAATGGAAAATAGCATGCCCGTCGAGGCTATACAGTGAGCTGTATGAATCAATAGAGACGTAGGGGATGCTTACCGTCAAAGGATACCGACAGGATATGCAGCACTCTGTCTCCCGCCCGCACATCCATGTTGAATGGACTCGTCTGGGCATAATTGGCCACCGCACGGTGTGGAATCATGACCCCCTTGGGCGCTCCCGTGCTACCACTGGTGAAGATCAGACAGGCGAGGTCCTCGGGAGCGACGTCGGGAATGACCCTGGTGCTGCTGCGGTCTGTCGATAGAGCGGCCACATCGGCACTGGTCAGATGGATGACTTTGTGCCGCGAGCTTTCAAATGGCTCGACGGTTGTGTTGATGAGAAGACGGCTGTCCGTCCGGTCCAGCACGGCTTGGATTCGCTCTGATGACCACGAGCTGCGGTCCAGAGGGACATAACAGGCGTTGGCCTTGAGGATGGCAAGCAGCGCGACAATATTGCGGGTGCCGTGCTCGGTGAGTAAGAGCACCGCTTCGCCAGCTACTACCCCTTCTTCCTGTAATTTTCGTGACAGGTTCGATGAGGCCACATCGAGTTCTGTATAGGTGAGCGAGCCGCTCTCATGGTCGACTGCCAGTTGGTGTGGCGTCTGGGTGACGGACCGGGCAAAAAGCTGGCAGAGGTCGAGGGCTACTGATGGCATGATGAAGAGCGTAGGGTTGAACCAAACAATGCAGCAGAGATTCACAAAGCAGCAGACATGTCTGACTCTTTTCTGTTGATAGAAGTGTTATGTAGGCTGAACTGGAGGCAGTTCGATGCTTCATATGCCCATCTCCGGGGAGGTCCGGGGACGGGTGGCCGTCCTTGCCATGCACTCTGGTGGGGCGTATTCCTTTGGACTACACATACAGTCCCTATGGGCATCCTCTCGCCACTCCTGGAATAGCGAGACATCCCTTATTGCCGGGGGTGGTTTGGCCGCCGAAAAGTCGGCCTCCGAGCAGTGTTGCAGCGGCGATCGCTTGCTGTTAAGGTATCGACAAGCCCCTATTCACTGTACCAACTATTCTGTAATTGACAAGCAGGGCTTGATCCTTCTCAACTCCCTCTCCATGGCTTATGCACTCACTGTCCTCCTCCCCTGTCTGGTGCTGGCCCTCGTGGTGGCCCGGCCTGTTCTCTACTGGGTTCTGTCCGTCGTCGTAGATGTACGGCTTTTCTGACGCTCATTGCAAAGGATTCTGACTGATGCCATATAGGCCTTTCTACGATGGAAATACCCACTGCTCCATCCCCCGGGTGTTAAACCCCTGCCGCGTGCTCGTTATTCATGGCCCAATGGTCAAGGCACAGAAAAGTTTTTCAATGGACGTTCGGCTGCCAAACAGTGGCGACAGCAATGGGGTCCGATGTATCAGATTTGGTCCGGCTGGTCCCCGGAAATGTCAGTTCTTTTCTCCCGGCACAGTCCTGGCTGCTGATGATGATGATAGTGTGCTGACCACTCCTACCCACGCGGTCCAATTCTTCCGTAACTCCCATCGTCACACGAAAGCAGTGAACAATGATTCGGGCTGGCTGTTTGGCGAAGTCCTCGGTGTCTGTGTCGGCTTGCTCAGTGGCTCTGACTGGAAACGAGTCCGGCAGCAGGTCGAAGAGGGCTTTTCACGTCCTGCCGCCGCTCGGTATACGGCTGACTTGGTCACTCTGGCCCGCGAATATCTTCAGAGCACGATGTTAACGTCATCCGAACAAAGCCTCAAAACGCGAGGAATTATTCACGTCGAGCCAGCCAAGGCTCTACAGTTCTACCCCTTTTTGGCGGTGGCTCAGATCTTGTTCGGACGCTTGAGCCCGATGCAGCGTACCCAGCTGACCACGCTCGCTCCATTGAGGGAGGAATTGTTCAAGGAGGTCATTCGGGGGGGCATCAATCGCTTGTCTATTGCGCCTTGGTTCCGGTCGCGGGGCGTGCGCCTCTTGAATGAATTCCAGGCGCAGTGGGGGCAGTTTGTTGAAGACGCCTACCACACAGCCGTCAAGCGCAATCAATCCCCTATTCCGCTGGTCATCGGTCTGTGGGAGGCCTATCAGGCGGGGACCATCAGCAAACGTGAAGTAAGTGTGCTCGGGATGGCATGGGGAATAGATGCCCTGACTTCCAATAGTGCCTGCAAACTCTCGACGAATCGTTATATGCCAATCTGGACGTCACCACGCATGCCCTCTCCTGGAATGTGTTGTTGCTGGCGGAGAATATCGAGGCCCAGACGGAACTGCGACAGGAAGTCCTGTCTGCGCTGAAGAACGAGGCCAGCGAGTCGTATGAACGATACATTGACCGGGAAGACACGTTCTTGGCTGCCTGTGTGCTGGAATCCGCACGATTGCGCCCTATACTGCGTGAGCATACACGCCCAGCTGGAATTCCCTTTCACTAATGTACCTTTTGGCAGCATTTTCCAATCCTGAATCGGCGCCCGAGGATCAATACGTGGATGGCTATCTCATCCCCCGCAATGTATGTATCTGCTTGTGATAGTGATACTCAGAGCACCCGGTTGATATCATCTGCAGACCAATGTTATTGTGGACGCTCAGGCGATCAACATCCATAACCCTTTCTGGGTCAACGGAACTCAATACGATCCTCGACGTTTCTTCACTCTGAACAAGTCAGACGTATGTGATTTCTCATCAGCATTCAGACATTCCCAAGCTGACTTGACTTGTCGTAGGTCCGCCATAATATGTGGCGCTTCGGGTTCGGGCCTCGTCAATGCCTCGGCAAGCATATTGGCGAGCGGATGCTTAAGGCCATTACCGCCGAGATCATTCGCCAGTATGTCGTCTCTATCTCAGCAGACAGCGCTTCGGACAAGAATGTCATGCAGGAGGATAGCTGGGTGGGATTGCCTGCGACACGGATTCAGTGCGAACCGGTAGCTGCGGACGAAAAGGGAGAGGACGGGAGGGTCGATGATGATTAGAATACGTCTTCCCAGTAACAAGATAGAATATTTTTGATCCATTACGCGTGATTCTGGCCTCTACCCGAGTTTGACTGACAGTCAGTTGCGGCGGTATTGATTCCATGCATATCATGCTGGAACGAGTCGATTAAAGTCAATCACCTGGATCACCTTCTGTATCTTGCAACCGAGGCTTGTTGAAATTACATGTTTTAATCAACATAAAAGGACTAGTTCGCGTCAACTTGTCAACGTAAGTTCAATACAAGATAGAATTATGTACACTGATTCAATCCCACGTAGGCCGAAAGTCGATGATACAAGGCCAGGCGCGACGAACCCGATGCACCTGTTGAATCCGCCAACCGGCCAACTGTCCCAGCCGTTCCCAGTCCTCGAGTGACCGTTCTTTGCCGTTGCAGGTGATCATCATGATCAGATCGCCGTACCGAGGCAGCCGGCCTGATCGACCGGGTGACTTGATCGACTCGACGACGAGGAAGCGACTGACGGGCGACGGCACGATACTCCGGCGCACGTTCTTCAGGATGGTCAGCACATCGTCGTCGACCCAGTCGTGCAGACACCATTTCATGGTATAGACCGAGGAGGGAGGGATTTGCTTGGTGAAATCGCCGACCAAGAGCTGCTGGACGCGAGACCCGATATCGCTGAACCGACCGTGCGGCTGGCGGAATTCGGGCGTGACGAGCTCGATGACCGACTTGATATCCATGAGACTACCCTGAGCAGTGACGCCAGAAACGCGCCCGACCCGCCCCCAATGTCCAGGATGGGCTCGGATCCGATCTCCTGCCAGGGATAGTCGACGGTCAGGCCGCGGGCTTGCGCGACGGCTCCCGCCCCGAGCGTCTTTTGGAACTTGGCCAGCTTCTGCTCCTTGGCCAGGTACTCAAACAGGTCCAGCTCGGTGCCGTATGCGATCTGGGCGGCGGTGCGGCTCTCGCCCAGCTTGACGGCCTGCGGCATGGCCCGGCTCACGTCGAAGAACTCGTTGGGATACAGATCGGCCCAGAGATGCCACTGGGTCCAGTGGTCGTGGCAGAGAAGCAACGAGGCACGGTTGTTGCTGTAGGTATCGTCGGCGGCATTGTAGGCGAAGATGCCATTGTTGGCGAGCGTGTCCAGCAGCTGGGCCAGCCGCTCTGGTTGAATGCCGCATCGCAGACCGAGCGTCGATACAGGCTGGGGACCATTTTCGGCCAGTCGGTCTGCCACTTGGGCTTCCACGACGGTCCAGAGCGCCTTGCTGTTGAGATATCCTGGTTTGGCTTTTGTCAGTACGTAGGCAATGTACACGACTCTGCAGTGCCTACCGAAGAAGCCATCCGTCAACAAGGAGACCGAGGGAACGAGCTGCTGCTGAAGCTTGTCCATGCTGTCCACCACGTCCAATGCGAGCTGCTCCAGCTCCTTGTCGGGTAGCTGGTCCGGATGATGAAGCTGCTCATTCAGCCAAGCCTGAATCTCGGGTGACTCTATAGAGGATTGGACGCGCTGAACATGTGCCTGTAACTCGCGCAGCTCGTTGACTATCGCTTTGAATTCCTTGAGCGGCGTACCATTGCCATTCAGGGTCTCACTTTCTAGTAGACTGGGTGCCATTGTATATCTCTTTCTTCTCAAAACTGTGCTTAATGTCGAGTACCGAACACTTGTTGATTGCGAGCCCAGATACATATACCTCATCAGGGTCGTATCGAACAGACTCGACTATTGCCGGACATGCACTCTTTTTCGGTCGCCGAACTATAGTAATCGTCTTGTTCGGCGAACAACCTGGTTGGACAGTTGAGTAGATGCGCACTTGCAGACTGGTATATATCCATGGGCACGGAAATACAGGGATAGTCGAGGTGGACAGGTCAACCCAGGCATCGGGTGGCTAGCAATCTCTACTACTTAATACGAGCATTTATAGCAAGGGAATGCAAAGTTCGAAGGAATAACTGTATTGACTTGTCTATGAGAGCAGAATGAAAATCTTGGATAGTAAGAATCACGACTCTAAAAGTCCATACTCCTTCTCGCCATGGCCAAAGCCGGCGACTCGCTGCCATGCCCGTTTGACGGCGTCGCGCTCACTCATGCGAACCGACCATTCCTGCAGCTTTGGCCATCGGTCAAACTCCAGACCAAACAGTTCCGCCGTGGATTTCATGGCAAAGGGCAAGGTGGCAATATCCGCAATGGTCGGTCGGTCAGTCAGAGCCAAGTATTGCTGGCCGGGTTGATTGAGGCGACGTTCCAGAATATCATATTGTACCGTAATGTTGGTGCGCAGCCTGTCGAAAGTACCATATTAGAATATATCATTGAGATGCAAAGAGGACAAAGAGGAGCGCTACTTTTCAATGGTTTTGGGCAGCTTTTCCGGGTGCAGCGCATGAAAATACAGCCAGTACTTGGCCGTGGGGCCCAGAGCCGCCGTGTGTAGGGTCAACCAGTTATTGATTTCAGCCCTCTCTTGCACATTGCGTCCGCCAAAGGTTCCGTCCTTGTCGTACGCATCGGCAATATACATCAGGGTCGAGGTCGACTCCCAGGCGCGTACGGAGCCCTGGCCGTCGGGCGAGCGGTCCTCGATGGCGGGCACCATCTTGTGAGGATTGATCTCGCTGAACCAGGGCGCAGACACCTTTTCGACGACGTAGATGTCATGGGGCACTCCGAGCTCCTCGAGCAAGATCAACGGTTTGACGGTGTTGTGCGTGGAGGTGGCGGTGCCTGCAGTCGCAGTCCATGAGTGCGCGGCTTGAGATGCGTTCGACGCGACTCACCTTTCACCACAAAAAGCACCAGCCGGTTCACCACAAGATCTGACGGTCGTTCGGTCATCTTTACGGTCATAGAACGATCAGAGAACAGAACGTAGGTTGTGATCCGAGTTTAGCAAGGGCATAGATCCTATATCTGCAGGCAACTCGCCTCTTCTAGACCATCCCACCCGCCATCCGAATTTTCGGACGCCGTCGGTGCGTTGAGATGGGAGATTTCGCAGGCAAAATGGATAGAGAGATAATCCTCCCTGGTCGCCCTGCTTACTGACATGCAACGTGCAAACATGGGAAAAGCGACGTTGCAAGACCCTCACGGGGTAATCTGGTACTTTGCCTACGGCTCCAACGTACGCCTGTCTGTGCTGGAGAATCGTGGCATCAAGGCGCTGGATATCAAGGCGGTCGTTGTCCCCTCGCACTACCTGACGTTCGACATCTTCGGCACCCCTTATGTTGAGCCTTCGTATGCCAGCGTCGCCCCTTTTGCACCGGACAAGCAAACGACGCTACGACTGGGCGATTCACCCGCTCGTCGCGACATCCCTGCTGTCCAGGGTCTCGCGTATCTTTTGAAGCCCAAGGACTACCGGCAGCTGGTCATCAGCGAAGGTGGCGGAGTGGCCTACGATGAGGTCGAGGTACATGCCTCTGTCCTAGACGATGACGGCAAACCGGACCCAAGCAGTGTCTTGATCGCTCGAACCTTGCAAGCAAAGTATCCCTGGCGACCCAACGGTGCACCCAGTGCGCGCTACCTGGTGAGCCTTCCTGTCCAAGAAAGAGAACCACAGTCCGGTATACTCATCTGAGCCGGTGCTCGCGTCGTGATCAGGGCCTCATCTCCACGGGATGCAAACAGAATAAGCAGCTCACGGCGTACAGCGCCTATATTGATTCCTTACCCTCGTACGATCCGCCGACCTCCTACCACACGCGGGTGGGAGCTCTTCTTTTTCTGCTGTTTTGGCGCCCGCCGCTTCGTCTGTTGGTTCGACTCATCAAGGTGCGCACCGACAGCGACGGACATTGTCCGCAGTGGCTCGGTTGGATTATTCTGACCTTGTATGGGCTGATGTGGTCATATCACGACAACATCCACGCGAGGATCTGGGGGCGAGGCGATGGCCGGAAATTACATTTTGAAGAGACTACACGTGGAGGGGCTGGTAAAGTTGATTAAGCTAGATACTTGGAATATTATATCTAATCTTTTGCGCTTTCTGGGGGTAATCATTGACACTTATTCCCTGGCTGTAATCCAGCTGGTAACGAGCCGAACGTTCCTCTACCACAGCAGAATGATCGACACGATGACATTTCCTTACATTTCCTTACAGAGTACGGATACTCCGTAGAACCCCGTATATTCTACGCTTCATCAGCCCCTGGAAATAGGCTTATGGAAAAGGAGAATTAAAGTTGAGCGCGGATTGGCTGACGACGGGCCGTCCCTTAGGGCTTAGTTGATATGTCGGAGACTTAACGGAGACTTCCTTTGATGCCACGCCGAATCAGAAGGGATCATGCTGCAAACAGAGCAAGATGAGCAGATTCCTTCAGCAGAGACCTGCATCGGCCAGCCAGGTCTGAATTGGAAATGAGAACCAAGCCCAACAAGCCTAGCCGTCTAGTGAAGCAGGCCACCTGCTGACAAGTGCTGCGAGTCTAGAAGCGCTTCTTAGCTAAGATGTGCAAGATAAAAGTCTCCATGTCTCCGGTGACTCTTTAGATATAGACTCAGCTTCCACCAACTGCTCGCACTGATGTCTATCGTCAATTGAACAATCTCTACCTTTTTGCTGTATCTCTTTTACATCACCATGTCTAATCCTTCCAGCGAAGAGCCCAAGCCAGAGCTGGATAGCTCTCCCAACGGGTCAATCATGGGCCATGACCCAGCCCCGGCAGAGGAGATGCAGTATCCGTCCGGCTTTGCCCTCACCGTCATCATGGCCGGCCTGGTGGCCGCCATCTTCCTCATCTCGCTCGACACCACCATTGTCTCGACCGCGATTCCCAGAATCACCGACGAGTTCCACACGGTGGCGGATATCGGGTGGTATGGATCCGCCTTCTTTCTGACGCTCGCCTCCTTCCAAGGCACCTGGGGCAAGATCTACCGCTATTTCCCCCTGAAGCTGAGCTTTGTGGCGGCCGTCCTGCTCTTCGAGGTCGGATCGTTGATTTGCGCCGTCGCCCAGAACTCCGTCACCCTGATCGTCGGCCGAGCCATTGCAGGCATCGGGGCCGCGGGCATCTCCTCGGGCTCCTATACCATCCTCGCCTTTTCCGTCCACCCGAAGCGCCGCGCGGCCATGACGGGCGCCATCGGGGCCAGCTTTGCCGTTGCTGCAGTCGCCGGGCCCCTCATCGGCGGCGCCTTTACGGAAAACACCACCTGGCGATGGTGTTTCTGGATCAATCTGCCCATTGGCGGCGTCGCTGCCGGCCTGATCGTGCTCTTCTTCAAGGCGCCGCCGCAGGCCCGCGCGCAAAACGTCCCGCTCAAGGAGATCCTGCTGCAGATGGACGGGTCTGGGATTGTCCTGCTGCTCGGCGCCATCCTCTGCTTCTTGCTGGCCCTGCAGTGGGGAGGATCGGCCAAAGCCTGGAAAAGCGCCGACGTCGTGGGCACTCTGGTCGGGTTTGGCCTGCTGCTCATCGCCTTCACCGCGAACGAACTCTGGCTACAGGAGAAGGCCATGATCCCGCCGCGCTTGCTCAAGGGCCAGACCATTCTCTTTTCCTGTCTCTACACCTTTTTCTTCTCGGGTTCGTTCTACTTGTTGTTGTACTACCTGCCAACGTACTTCCAGTCCGTCAAGCATGCGTCCGCCTCGGATTCGGGCGTGCGCACCCTGCCGCTGGTCCTGGGCGATGGTCTCTTCGCCACTCTCTCCGGCGCCGCGCTCGGCATCATCGGCTATTACATGCCACTGTTGACTCTCGGCGGCGTCCTCACCACCGTCGCCAGCGGCTTGCTCTACACCCTCGATCTCAACTCCGGCCCCGGCGCGTGGATCGGATACCAGGCCATGGCCGGCATCGGGGTTGGCTGCGCCATCCAAGTGCCCATGATGGCCAGTCAGGCCGTCGTCGCCGTCGAGGATATCTCCACCATCTCGGCCATCATCCTCTTCTTCCAGTGCATGGGCGGTGCCATCTTCGTGCAGGCCGGTCAGGCCGCCTTCACCAACAAGCTGGTCCAGGAGGTGCAGCACCACCTGCCCAACGTCAGTGCCGCCCTCATCACGTCGACGGGTGCAACCGAGCTGCAAACCACGTTTAGCGGCCACGAGCTACAGGTCATTCTCGAAGCGTATGTGGCCGGTCTGCAGGACTGTTTTATTGTGTCGATTGTCTTGGCCGGCATTGCCACTCTGCTGTCTTTCGGTTCGGGTTGGAAGAGCGTGAAAAGCAAGGAGAAGTCGGCCACTGCCGAGCCTTGAGACGTATCTTCGTGTCGACACGTCTGCTTCCTTGCTTTGCGTCTTTAAAGGCTGATTAGTTGTCTTTATCAAAATATCGTTTGTATCCCAGGTTGATGCGTACTTTCTTTCTGTATCATTCATTAATCCAGGTTTCAGTTTCAGCAGATGTATCATCTTCTGAGGCTTGTTCTAGCAATGGATAGTATTTAATTTGAATTCATCCCGAATGAGTGCCTCTTGTAATTTGACAAAATAAGGCATGTGCCTTTTCATCCTCCAGAGTATCACAACAAGAATGCAACCTAGGACCACCTTAAGGAAACGTCAACTGTTACAAGTGCTGGAACAATGTCTTATATCAGATCCCTCATAGCACTATAATACTATCCTAATAATTTACTTCACAACCCGTGCAAGCCGTCCTCCATCTATGGCCGACGACCCCAGACCGTGTTGAATCGGAGAATACCACCAATCGTCTCGAATTCGACCTTGATGTCCTTGAGAATCGGATCAAAGTCCTCGGCACGAATGGCCGAGCCTTCTGGAAGACCTACAACACTCGTTAATCTCATGTTCTACTGTATAACCAGTGCAAAGGCAAAGGCAAAGGACTGAACTTACGCGTCGCGGCCTGCCGGAAGTTGGCCACCACCTCGAGCATATTCTGCTTGGCCATCTCTCCCAGCTTGGGGTTCGAGTTGCCCGCTCCGATGGGAATCTCCATGACCTTCTCCTGCACTTCCTCCAGTCCGTACTCCTCGAGCCACTGGCGCACAAGCTTCCCCGGACGCGGATTCCAGCCGAAATTCGGCAGCATATCCGCCACCAGGGTCTGGAAGCGGGCCAGAACAGGGTATCGCTGGCGCTGCTCCGGCGTGAGATGCTCCAGGCTGCCCTCGGTGAATTGCACCCAGCCGGACTGCGGCTTGGCGAGCTCGACGAGCCGGTAGAGCGCCTGGCGGCCCTCTTCGGGTGGGACGCACGCAATCACCAGTTTCTGGTGGACCAGATCGAACGAATCTCGCCATTCGGCTGGCCATGGGTCGGAGATGGACTGGACGTGGAACTCCGTATTGGCCGGTCGGTCGGCAGGGAAGGCTGTTGGGGAGACATCGGTGCCGACCAAGGTGGGGTTTTTCAGCAGGGTCGAGGCGTCTTTCAACCACAGGCCTAACAAAACAAGTATTAGAGGCGGTACAATATAGAGGCAATGCATTAGACCTACCGTTGAAGGTCCCGCTGTCCAATACTCGGAGATGGGGTTTCTCGACAGGCAGCGGAGCCAAGATCAGTTGGCCCATGTAGGATTTGATCAGATCATGCTGCAGGTGCATTCGTCTCTGCTCCTGATCCTCGTAGTTGAGGAGGTAGCCATTTTTAGAGTCGGGGAGTACAGTCATGATGGGCAGTTCGATGAAGGACAGCGACGAGTTGTTGGGCACGTCGTAGATGACTCGACCCAATATATATAGACCACGGATCCGTCTTGTCATTCATTGTCGAGTATCTGAGTCGTTTCGGAGACCGAAATGGAGAATCTTTAATGGCCGCAGAAAGTCACGGCTTTGTATATGTCATTTATTGAATGCATTCGATCTTACGATTGGCGTAGTAGCACTCCGGGGTCTCATCTCGGCAGCATGAAGCTGTAGACTGGGACCATCTGATATATCGAAGCAATAGACGTTGCTTTAAAGGTATACTGTCCGGACAGATTTGGTTCTCATTGTCATACTATTCGATACTACTGCAACCTCAATTTTAACGCAAGCCAAGTAACCCTCAACCACGACACAAACAGATCTCTCCCAATCTACAATCTCGGCCGAAACTCGACCTCGGCCTCGGCGTCAGGAAAGATGGCCAATCCACCATACCTGGGAGTCGGACGAGGACATCCCTCGACCAGGCGTAGATCGTAGTGACGAATCACATAGGCCACGACCACCTTGATCTCGGCGCTGGCAAAGAACCGGCCCGGACACGCCCAGATCCCATGGCCAAAATTTATGTTGTCGGCCCCCGTGGAGGTGTGCTGCCAGCGGTTCTCGTGGGCCGCTCCCTGCTGGCGCAGACGAGCGAAGCGAAAGGCATCGAAACGCTCCGGATTGGGATACAGACTGGCGTTCTGGTTGATGGGCTGCGCGCGCACCATCACAAGGTATCCGGGGGGGATCACATGGCCGGTTTTCAGTCGGAGCCCATTCGGATCGGTGACAATTCGGGGGATGTTGACTATATGCGTTAGATGCGCAGAGATAGAAGAGGGACTTGAACTTACCTAAAGAGGTCGGACTCATACGTTGTGACTCACGCACAAAGCTGTCCAGCTTGATCAATCGCGTGATGGAGATCTTATCAATGCTCTCGCTCCCAGCGTTGGGGCCCAGGACCTGGTCGAGTTCCTCGCGTAACTCGTCCGCGACGGCCGGATACGCGGCCAGGTCGAATATGACATATGTCAGAGCATTGGACAAGTTGTAAATTGAGGCAAAGGTGGCCAGCAGTTGATCGCGCGTGAGCTGCTTGGCCGTGGCCGGTTTCCCCTGGTACCGCGACTTGAACCAGTCGATCATATCGCCGCCAGGGATCTTCTCCTTTGTGGACGACGGATTCTGCCGTTCCTGGTCGCGAAGGAGCTTTTCGATCTTGCGCCCGATGAGTGCCTTGGACTGCTCTAGGGCCTTGACCTCGCGCAGAAACGGCGCCACCAGCGGTCGGATCCAGTGCGGGTAGAAGCGCAAGACCATCCAGGCGCGAGAGACGTCCTGAGTGTAGTTGACGTTGGACTCGATCCAGTCTGGTTCTCGACTGAGCGGCAGCCCGACAAAGGCGCGGCCGGACAGGATCGTGGCAACCTTGGGCATGATCGACCGCGGCTTCAGTCGGGTCCACGTGTTGGGCGCGAGCTGGAGCACGGTCGACATGGCGTAGTCGATCTCGGCTGTAAAGGAGGCCAACACGGCCGGAGTGTTGCGTACCAGGAGATATCTCATCGCATCGTCAAATTCGTCGGCCTTGGTGCCCATGTACGAGTATTCGCCGAGGAACTGGTTGTAATGGTGCTTCTTGATGGACAGCTGGTTCTCCGGCAGCGCCTTGACGGTGTCGATTTCAGAGACTGGGAGAACAACTACTTGTTGCCCTGGCACCCCCAGTGCGAACGGAGTGTCTGGATACTTGGTGCCTGTGAGCATTCCATCGAAAGAGAG
This sequence comes from Aspergillus thermomutatus, assembly GCF_002237265.1. NCBI lineage: Eukaryota > Fungi > Ascomycota > Eurotiomycetes > Eurotiales > Aspergillaceae > Aspergillus > Aspergillus thermomutatus. The sequence goes on from NW_020798364.1 coordinate 26,425, forward strand.
AAAGAGGGGAGACTGGGAATACCTTGGCATGGCCATCCTCCAGCGTTTTCACAATGTCTTGATCACCAACACTTTGCAGGACCGGCAAGTCCAGCGCCTTCAGACTCTTTGTCTTTTGCAAAAACAGGCGATATACCCAGTATAGCAGACCAACTCCAAACGAGACCGCGACTGCAGTTCGCAGGGACTGGGGGAGGTAGACCGGCTCGTCCATGGCCGCGTGCGAATGTTACCACTGACCACAAGTTCTCTATGCTTCGAGCGAGGTTTCATTTCTCAGATTAGCTTGTCCATGGCTGGCCTCATATGTAATTCCACTTGAATCTTTCGAATATGGGGCAACATCGTCTTATGCCTCGATCATCTGATGATTGGCCCCATCACCCCATGCCGCGGAAACATTTTCGGTTTCCGAGAAAAAGTCCCCGAGCTGATCTGGAGGGTATAAATAGACAGGCAAACCCAGCGTCGAGTAAAAGGAGGCTCTTTTCCTTTCTTTCTTTTCTTTCTTTTCTCCGGGTGGCCTCTTTCATAACCTACTACACATTGAACCATCATAATGTCCATCGGCAAGCTGCTGTCCAACGGAGCGCTCCTCTTCGACGTGCTCATCATTGGCGCAGGTCCGTCTGGTCTTTCGACCGCGACCGGACTGGCTCGTCAACTGCACACGGCGGTCGTCTTCGACTCTGGCGTGTATCGCAATGCAAAGACGCAGCATATGCACAATGTCCTCGGATGGGACCACAGAAACCCAGCGGAGCTGCGCGCCGCAGGTCGCGCCGACTTGACCAACCGCTACTCGACCATTCAGTTCCAGAACAGCACCATCGAGACGATCAAGCAGATCGAGGCCCAGCAGCTGTTCGAGGCGCGGGACGCCGAAGGCCAACGCTGGTATGGTCGCAAGGTCGTGCTGGCGACCGGCGTTCGAGACATTCCCCTGGACATCGAGGGATACTCGGAGTGCTGGGCGAACGGCATCTACCACTGTCTCTTCTGCGACGGCTACGAAGAACGGGGCCAGGAGACCGCCGGTGTCCTCGCCCTGGGCCCCATCGCGAACCCTCCGCGCGCCCTGCATCTGGCTCGGATGGCCCGGCAGCTCTCCAAGTCTGTCACTGTCTACACCAACGGCAATGAGCAGCTGGCGAACGAGATCCAACAGGCCGCAGAGGCATCCTCTAACGCCACCTCGTGGCTTAAATTCGACGCACGACCCATCGCGCGATTCGAAAAGGGCGATGTCGCCACGACCGTCATTGTTCATTTTGGCGAGACTGACGAGTCGAAAACAGAAGGCTTCCTGGTAAGCGTTTTACCCAGACATAATGTGTAATGAGCAAAAGATCTCCTGCTAACGAACTTTTCTCCACGCGCTGCAGGTGTACAACCCCCAAACAGAGGTGAACGGACCGTTTGCCAAGCAACTCGCCTTGAACATGACAGAAGGAGGCGACATCCAGACCACGCCTCCCTTCCACGAGACCAGTGTGCCGGGAGTATTTGCAGTGGGTGATTGCGCCACTCCGTTAAAGGCCGTCACCCCGGCGGTGGCTATGGGATCCCTGGCCGCCGGAGGTCTGGTGGCTCAGCTGCAGGCTCAACCAGTGGCGGATTTTCGTCTCGACCGGGAACTGTAGGAGTATGTTATAGGAGAGTTGTACATATGCTTCCTAGCCTCGTGAAGCCGCGTCCTTTGTATGATCTGTATGTAAATCTTGGTTTCTGCAGTAGCTCGGACTAGGATGAGCTATCTGTCTGCAAAGAGGATTCGTAACAAAATTAGATGAGAATAAAAAGACGCAAAGAAACAGTCGGAGAAAGTCTGGTCCCGGTCTGTCGAGTCCTTCTGACCTCGATGTTGCATTTATGAGAATCATACGCAAGCCGACTTGGAATCAGAAACCGAAGAGAATCCGCCGTGGATAGCTTCATATCACGTCGGCGGTACAAAAATCGGCGACCGAAACTGGGACATACTCGGACGGAATCTCCGTGTATATATAATATCCAACAGAATGCAAATTCAAGGCCCTCGCGTGCAATGACAGCAACTATCAACATGGCAGACTCCAGCCCCCTCTTCGAATACAACATCTCCTTTACTACCCCGGCCAACCCGCCGTCATGTGAGCCAAAGCTCACCGCAAAGGATCTCTGGATCGGCATCGCCCGGGTTGCAGATACTCCTCAGGAATATGCGCCCTACGTATCCAAGTGCGAGGTGCTCTCGCGCAACGGCCACGCCCTCGAGCGGAAACTGACCATGGCAAACGGGGCGGTTCACAAAAGCGACGGGGAGATCATGTATCAAGATGTGTGGATTGCAGACCGTTTACTGGTGAGAGTCTCCTTCCAAAAGGTTATTTAGCCCTGTTTGCAATGCTGAACTGGTTCAGGTGGAAGCAAAAACCAAAGAGACGGGGGCAAAGACTACCTTTCTACTATCCTACAACGACACGGCAACGGTCACCCCCGAATCGACGGATATCAGCTTCACCGTGATCTACGAGTTGAAGTTGAGCGGGATAGAGGCCGGCAGTCCCGAGGCCGAACGCATTCAGGCGGAATACCCCGAGCTGGCGCGCAAGGCCTGCACATCGACAGTGGAACAGATTCGGGAACGGAAGCAGAATGGGCAACTGGCCGTCTGGTCTCAGGCTTGCTAAGAGGGATAAGGCAGGAAACAATTGATATTAATCAGCTGCTCTTTGGTAGGCCATCCCACTAAACTGCCAACGGGGATCCTCCGTTCTGTGTTCTAAAAGTCAAGGTCGTTATTAAAAGAGTAGTAAAGGAGGGAATAACTCTATAAGGGTATTTAGACCTCTAGCAGCTAGCTCTTTAGCAACAAGAACAAGCAACTCATGCAGCAAGGCTAGGTTTGACATTTTAACAGCCAGGCCAGGAGTCCACTCTTGATTTGTTGGAAATTATGACATTCAAGCCAAGCATATCAAACATATGGTGCTGTATTTCAAGAATACTAAGTGTAGGGAAAAGTATGAAGAAGTATGTACAGGAATATAGATAGATATAGAGATACAGAGCCTCTATATAAACAAGTCAAACTACTAAAGGAGGTAGTAGTGAATATAGCAGAATAGTTTAAAAAATAATAATAGATTTAAAAGAGGATAATAGGTTAAAAGGTAGTTTATAGGTAGGTTAGTAGCTTATAGGTAGGTAGGTAATAATAGTTAACTATCATAGTACCCCCTAGCTTAGCCACTGGATGCCCTTATCTAGGGTTTATTATTATTAGTATAGTCTAGTAGATACATATCTTCCTTAGCTACTTTAAGCTAATTAGAAAGGTATACTAAGGAACCTAGCATATCTAGATAAGAAACATATATAACAGGACTTCCTCTGTCATGTGATCTCGCTTAGCGCCCTCCCTGGTTGGCCCTGCAAGTGTGCAGTAACGTGACTTCTCCTACATGCTTCTCACCAATGAATATAAACCACGTCCA
>NW_020798365.1:0-29779 GCF_002237265.1 Aspergillus thermomutatus
TTTCTTTCCCAGGGGAAAAAACAACGAGGGGGGACAACTCGTCCACTACTCTCAGCCAAACCAGCGACAAGCTCTCAAAACAAACGCTTCCTCAGTCTCTCCTGTACCCGCCGCAGATCATCATCTTTTTGATGGGCACTGTCCCCTTTCCCCTTCAGTGAAAACTGGCCGATCTCTGTCCTGCGCCTTTTGCTTCCTCTGATTCAATTTCACCTAGATACTCTCCAACCTAATACCTTTTCATCAGTGTTTACTACCTCTCGCCTTGAGACGCTAGACGACGACTAGTTTCCTCATCGGCCATCGACAATCAACCCCGTTTACCTCCCTTCGCAATGGGTCTCTTCAAGCGCAAAGACTCAAAGAACTCCATTCAGAGCGATAAGGATGAGCAGGATTCTTTCGCTACTGTCAACAGTGCTCGCACCTCGAATGCGTCGTTGAGATCCCCCGGATACAAAGGAAGCGGACTGCCAGCTTCGATCCCAGAGCTTCCAATTTCCAGGCCCCCAGATCCGGCATTGGACCCTGCAGCTTACCTTCGAAGCATCCATGCTGTCCGTGAGCGGTCTCGAATCATTTTCGACAAGGCAAAGAAAAACAAATTGAATCATTTTGATGTCGATATGAGCAAATTCAAGGCAACAGCTTCATACATTGTGTCAATCATCAAAGTACGCGCCTTCTCTCCGTCCTCTAAACCTGAGGTGCTTGGATCATGGGCTAACATTGACCTTCTCTCAGAGAGACTATGCGCCTGATTATGCGTCCATCCCACCCCACGGTCGCTGGCAGCATTTTGACGTTGGCGGGAGGCCCCGAGTGAATCAATTGCTTCAATCTTGGCCCAGCACAATTGATGCGCAGGAACGGACACGGCGCCTGATTGACCTTTTCGTGATCTCCGTCCTTCTCGATGCTGGTGCAGGCACGAAGTGGTCGTACAAATCAAAAGAATCCGGCAAGATTTATTCTCGGAGCGAGGGGTTAGCGGTGGCCACCCTGGAGATGTTCAAGAGCGGCTTATTCAGTAGCGATCCCACAGAACCATGCCAGGTTGACGGTGCGGGCCTAAAGAAGGTTACGGTGGAGATATTGGCTAGGGGAATGCAGCATTCTGAACATAACCAACTGGCAGGTCTCGAAGGCCGTGCTGGACTGCTGATGAGGCTGTCCGAGGCCCTGAACAACCAGGAGTTCTTTGGCGTTGACGCTCGACCAGGGAACATGCTAGGTAAGATATCCCGCTGATCAGATACGTGAGGGAACTTTCTGGTAACATTGTGCATCCAGACTACTTGCTTTCGCATCCATCTACCCTTGCCTCATCTGTACCCATTGTTCCTATCACCACACTGTGGACGGTTCTCATGGATGGGTTCGCCTCAATTTGGCCGCCTTCAAGGACCCAAGTTGATGGTGTCTCTATCGGAGATGCTTGGGTCTGCTCAACCATGCCCAACTCTCCTCCGGCACAGCCTTGGGAAAGCATCGTACCTTTCCACAAGCTTACCCAGTGGCTGTGCTATTCAATCATGTTACCCATGGCAAAGTTAATGAACATCCACATTGCTGGCAGTGACCTCCTAACTGGACTTCCTGAATATCGAAATGGCGGCCTCCTCATTGACATGGGGTTGTTAGTTCTCAAAGATGCTGACCTTCAGCGCGGCATCGCAGCATACAAGCAGAACGCTCAGATCAAGGGTCAGCCAAATGTGGAGGTAGTCCCACTTTTCTCCACCGATGATGATGTGGTGGTTGAATGGCGCGCGGCTACGGTGGGATTCTTGGATGACCTTCTCATGGAGGTGAATAATCAACTGGGATTGAGAGGCGAGGAACAATTGACCCTTGCGCAGATGCTCGAAGCTGGATCATGGAAGGTACGCTATCTTGAATACGGGGACTCTACTCGCAATTGATTGTCTAACGAATTCTTGCACAGGGCGGCCGTGAAATAGCAGAGGTCTCCCGACCAAACACCAAAGAGCCTCCGATTATGATCCGCTCCGATGGCACCGTTTTCTGAGCACGAGCATACATTTTCGACCTTTCCCACCCCCGCCGGCTTCTCGTCTCCACAACTGATGACTTGCGGTAGCCTTGACGACTTCTTGATGACCTGACCAGATGTTATATGTCTTCTTATCTCCTTTGACCTTTTTGTGTGCGTACAGCTTCGGTGAAGCTACCTTACCTATATATATTTCTGCTTCTCATCTAGAGACATTTCCGTCCGTGTTATGACTATGTTCTGTGTATTTTTTCTTTTCATGGTGGACATGGGTAAAAGTACTGACGATGTTACGGCCTTTGCCTGGTTTTCCTACTCCATCTTCATATTGAAACGGAATTGAATGCCCAAAGAACCATTGCAACGAGCAGTTAGACGCTCAACTTTATTGAGATGTTCAATGGAGACAAGGACTTCATCAGACTGTCTTCGAATCCAGCAGGACTTTCTCCTCATACCTAGACGAGCGTTCTCCGAGGTGTTTGTGAAGGAGGAAATCTACATTTACGCTACTAGTAATTAAAACCGATTCAATGATTCAGTGGAGAAAGCGCATTTCCCCTCTAATCCAGAAAGCTAGGCTTGAAACCCCAAGGAAGACATACTGTATGCTGTTCCCCATACTGTATTGTTCACGTGACCACTCCGGATCATCGTTGACCCAAACGAGCGACGCTCATGCAATGACGGAGGCTGGTCATACCTCATTTCCATGACACAATAACCCCAAGACCCCCATTGCCTCGTTCATCCCGTACACAAAGTTCATTCACACATATGTATATGAAATACCTGCAGAACTTGAACTCCACACGATAGTGCCGCCGGTTCCCCGTCCTGAAGCAGCTCGATAGCCGCAAATTGCGGGGTATTGGTGTCAACCCAGCGCAGCGCAGCGGAACTGTCCAAGAATCAAGAATGGATCAACGTAAGAAGAAGAGAAAGGTGCTTTTGATGGGGAAGAGTGGCTCGGGGAAGTCGTCTATGCGTTCCATCATATTCAGCAATTATGTTGCGAAGGATGTACGGCGGCTTGGGGCTACGATTGATGTGGAGCACAGCCATGTCAAGTTCATGGGAAATTTGACGCTGAATCTCTGGGATTGTGGCGGGTGAGTTTGCTGTCTTTCTTAGTTCTTTCTAGAGGCTGGCCTGGTGGCTAATGTGCTTGTTAATGGGCCAACAGGCAGGATGCGTTTATGGAGACCTATCTCGCCTCTCAGCGAGGGAACATCTTCTCTGACGTCGCGGTCTTGATCTATGTGTTCGACATTGAGTCGCGGGAGGTCGAACGCGACCTCGACACATACAACGCCATCATCGGTGCCCTGAAAGAATACAGTCCCAATGCACACGTTTTCTGCCTAGTACACAAGATGGACCTCATCCAGGCCGAGCACCGCCAGCGCATCTACGAGGAACGCTCGGCGCTGATCCGAAACCGCTCGGAACAGTTCGCAATCGATACCTTTGGCAGCAGCATCTGGGACCAGTCGCTCTACAAGGCATGGGCAGGGATCGTTCACAAGCTCATCCCTAACCTGACCGTCATCGAACGGTTTCTCAACGCGTTCGCGAAGAGAGTCGATGCGGAGGAGGTCATCCTCTTTGAGCGCTCGACTTTCCTAACCGTGACCTCCGTCTCGTCCGAGATCGGCGACATGAATCCCATCTACGATCGGCACGAGCGTCTCTCAAATATCATGAAGGCTTTCAAGCACTGCGCTGCCCGTAATACGCACACGACACCAGCCACAGCCGGCTTTCTGGTCATGCACACCAAGACCCCGCAGTTCAACATCTTCCTTGGTCGCTTCACCGACAACACATATATCTTCATGGTTGTCCCGCCAGGCGAAGCAGCGTACAACTGCGCCGTCCTGAATACCATGTTGGCCCGGGAAGGCTTCTCCAAGGCCGCGGCGGCAGGCTACGGGGACGGGTTCCCGCTTCCAGCATCGGACTCTCCAGAGGCGAGAGTGACCAATGGTGTCACTGCTTGAGCTAGCACGCTCAGACCGCACAGCCAGTGTAGGTCTGTAGTTTCTGATACGGAAAATGGTGATCAACCCCATATCTGGCTAAACCTGGTATGCCCAAAAGTACTGGGATGACGGCGTTCCGGTCGAGAGTGATGCGTTTTCTTTTCTGTATGAGATACCCAAAGCATGGCATTTTTTTCGGAAGAACAATTACCAATGTTCCTCGAATTTAAAATACATATATCGTCAAACATTATTTGCAGATTGGTATACCTCTCCAGATGAGATCAGTCAAATGCTCGGCATACGATCACGCGAGCTCTTGCTTAGTTGGGCTTGGGCGTTATCAGACGCCTGCTGCTTTAGAAAGGTAAAACAAGATTGTAGTATGATCATTATCGAGGGTGCAGCAGCTGCACACTGGAGACAGGCTCTACCTGCCACCCGGCGACTTGGCGTGGGACAGAAAAGAAAGAAAAATGTCTATTCGAGCTAACACGACGCTTGAAATCATTGTACATCGGGCATACGGACAGCGATATCGCCAGACTGCGTAATGTATCGAACCCAAGGAAGGGAGGGGTATTGCAACTGCAACAAAATATCAGCGTTTGATTTCCAACGGGGTGCCAGATCAACTGGACATACCTTGGGCTCTGTGATCTTCAGGTACCGCACTTGAATACCACTAGTGGTGAAGTAGGGGATTTCGAACTTGACATTGATAGGCCGCTTGGCTTTGCCTTGCCCGGTGCCGCCCATGCTGCCACCGAATCCTCCGGTCATGCCTCCGCCGTGCTCGTCGTCGCCCTTGACGGACGGCAGGCCGAGTTCTGCGCGCATGAGGAACTCCTTTCCCCCACCGAATTGCTTGATCTTCCAGATGATCGCTGACTTTTCGGGCGCGTAGTGGACGGTTCCGATGTTGGTGCGGAACCGGGGGGAGTCTGCGTCTTCTGGCACGGGGACAAGAATTTCTACATTGTTTGCCGTGCTGCGACGCTTGAATTGTGCTTTGGCCTTTTCGATGGGAGTCAGTCCAATGCTACTATAGGCCTTCTTCTTTGGCGCAATCCCATACCTTCAACATATATTCCATTCGGGAGCCAGAATGCGATTCGACCAGACACTCTACCCAGATTAGAGGCTTGACCTGGGTGTTGAGACGGTAGCTCATAAGCTCGAACTCTCCATCCGGCGGAATAAAGCTGATAGTCCGGTCGTTCTCGAATCTGGAAAGTCGGACGCACTGGTGGAATTTGACATCCTCCATTTCGACCGCCTTGCCTCGTGTAGCGCGACCAGTGGTTTCGAACATAACCTTGTCGTTGAGGCCTAACCGAAGCTCCGGCATACCACTCAGGTAACACTTCATCTTGATAGCACCCAGGATCTCCGATCGCAAGACGTTCCCGGACGCCGATACCAGGAGATTGAGAGATTCAACGACATCGAGGAAGACTTCGTTCTTGCGATAGCGAATGCCCTCGCTTCGCCAGGAGACTGCATTTGTAACAGCGATAGGTGGTCGGGCTTGAATCTCAAGCTTGTGCGACTCTTGTGTAATATACCTGGGTGAGGGAAAGCATATAATCAGTCATTGGTCCTGCGCGAATCCACAACTGCTGGCCACAGCCACTCACTCTTGCAGGATCTTGCTCTCTGTTGTCTGCGGGTAGCCAAAGTCCATCATCTCGTCCAGCAGCTCGTAAATGATGACGAAGTTGTCGCGAATACTCTCTTCCTCCAGTACCTTGAAATATTCTGTAAAGACTTCCACGATCTTGTGGAGGAAGAGGAGGATCTCGGTGGCATTTGTATTTCTCTTGGTTAGGGCGAGGATGTAGAGATTGCTGTGACGGATGTAGAGGTACTAGAGCGAAGCCACAATGTTTCAGCACTTTTCACTTGATAATTACGAGGTCCGAAACTCCCTGTATGTCCTCGAGCCAAAGTCGCTGGTTCGAATAGGGGAGAAGGCGAGTTGCGGGGAGCGGGGGAAGCACCGAAGGCCAGGCAGTGCAGCTCGCAGGAGTCTCACATACATTGATTCCTTCATGGGAGAAACACGGAGGGACGGCGGAGCTTTCTTCTTCGGCTTCGCTAAGGAGGATGGGGAACTTCTCGACTGCGGACATGGGAATGTCTCCACGGTAGTTGCGGGCTAGAAGGGTCTACTCGAGCTGTCAGTTTGCGCGTTCCAGGCATGTCGAGGAATTGGGATGTTGAAGGCGCATTGCTTACTTTGCCCTTCAGGTCCAAGAAGAATATAGCGGAAGCCATTGTGCAGGTAGAGAGGGTGGTAGTTAGGGCGATAGTATGAATGCCGATTGTGTCAGGGAATCAGTGGGAGCGGGTTTCAACTGTAGAGGCCAGCAAGTCCAAAATCCCACATTCTGCTCTCAAGGGTCAAGATTCGGCAAGAGTAGGCTTTGAAGGAGCTGGAGCTATAACCGACCAGTCAAGCAGAACAACAAACGCGATGATCGCAGAATTCGAGGGAAAGCGAGGCCAGGAGATCGATGTAGGATAAAGATGATGCCCGTTTGGGTCGCAGTCCAGTCCGTAAACACCTTAATTTTCAGGAACCCAATCTCAGCCCCACGCCAAGTCCCGAAGAAGCTTAGCGGCCCTCCCGGGAAAGGATTTATATTTCGCTTCTTCGGATTTTTCTTTTTATCTCTTTTCCTTTTCTTCCTTTACGCTCCCAATAGACAGTGCAAGGCAGCACAAATTACTTGTTGTGATTTCTGTGGCCATTGTAACATTTTGTTCACAATGGTCTGCAGGCCTCCATGGTTGACTTGCGATACAGAGGTGCGAAGACTAGAATCGTAATGAGGGTTCCATAAGAGCTGGCCGTGTATTTTGCTTACTGTTGCTCGGGCGGTGTCAGAGGAACCGTACATTCCTTGCATTTTAATTGATTTTGATGGTTTCTTTGGGTCTTTCGTATAACGAAATATATTCGAGAACGAAGAGCTCTGGTGGTATTTGCAGTGATATAGCACAAGTCATAATAAAAGTACATATACGGTCGAAGAAAAGAGCCCCCAACACATACAAGGAACATCCGAGACGGAGACAGAAAGGAAAACAAAAGGAAACAACGCCCTGACAATGCTTCTGCGGCCATTTCCCAGTAATGAAACCCCGATTTTAAGCTGTCGTCTTTAGACCCAGAGGTGCTAATACCCGCTCTTGTGCCACCTTGTTGGCGACGTGTCCTCCTTTCTCGAGGGCAATGGCACCGATAATTGCATACATCGTATGGGCAAGCACAAGTTCGATTCCAGAGCTGGCGAGGTTGTTTGGCTGGGAAAGAAATAACCCATGTCAGCAGGTTCGCGGTCCATTTATCGAAAGTGAGGGGGAATGAGCAGAAACTGCAAGAGATCCCAATCTCACCTTTCGAGGACTCCACCTCAGGACCTTCTCTAACTCGTACTTCTGCGCGAGCTCTGCGAGTTTCGACTTGCTTGTAAGGAAGCTCTTCGTGCTGGGTGAGAGGTTGTTCAGGCCGTCCAGGGCCGGGTGGGCAAAGGGTTCTCGACCAAAGGAATCCGGAGTGGTAGAGCTGCTGGCATTTCCGGGGTTCTGCACTAAAGCCAGAGAGGCCTGTAATTGAACGATGCGTTTCCCTGTTGCAACCGCCGAATTAGTCTCCCGCGAGATACCGTCTCATCCCACGCATGGGAATCCAGTATGCGCACCTAGGAAAGCCAAGCGATCATTAAAGCCTCTCCGTCCCTGATCAAAGCTCTTATGTGTCACAGCCAGCCATTTTACCTCCTCCGAGAGCACTTTGTCGCCATCGGCGCCCAGCATGCGGATGTAGAATTGGTCGAGAGTTTTTGGGTCTGAATTGACGGGGAAATCACGTCTCTTGGAGTCGAATCGCAGACTGAAGGGAGCCTTTGCGCGTGGAGGAGTATACGACCACCGCGGCTTATCTGCAGTGTCGACCGGTGCTTGCTCGGTCGTTGTCAGCAGCCCGCGCCTGGGGATGACTGCAGCACGTCCAACGGTCGTGCTAGGACAAGCGAAGCGGCATGCGGAGCAAAGAGCGGTCCTGGCCGTTCGGGCAGATGTCAAAGATGCCATATTTATGTAAAATGAAGTCCGCGGGCTGTGGAAACTGTAAACCGTGGCAGTCCACCTATCCAGTTCTTTTTTTTTAGTGATAATCGAGCAAGAGTCGGAGTTCGAGATGGAAGAATTCGGAGATATGGCGCTAGTCCTGAAAAGGATAGCGCGGGTAGGTACAGTAAATAGTTATCGGGAACTTAAGTCAAACCAACTTCCCAGGTGCATTCGCATTGTTCGCTTTCAACTATTGTTATGGAGATATGAAATAATGCAGTTGGGCACAAGCTTGTCGATTTGTGCAGCATCCTCTGGGACAAGTGCAGCCGTAAATAAGAAGCTATGCTGGTTCAACAGCGAAGCGGCGGTCCACAAGACGTACCTCGTACTTCAGTCAAAGGGTACTGGCATCTCAGAAGAAGAGTCTATGGTTGCGCCCTCATACTCGCATCGCTGATCTTGACAATCCTGAAGCGCTGGAGATTACTCCTTTGATCGGTAAAGCAAACAGACTGCCGAAGAGATCCTTCACTACGACATTGAGTAGGTATTAAATATCAATCGGTATCTCCTGCTTCGACATGCTTGCGGATGTCTCAAACTTGGTTCAATCCCATCTTACACACTCAGTTGGTCTCTAACGAGGCAAAATTATTGTTCTCCCATGTAAGATGATTTGGATCATTTGTTGACATTTAGGCCTAGGCTCCAAGTATCTGACTTGTGAGAATATTCAGCTTGGACTGCTTCTACTGCTAGATCACAAAGCAGTCGAAGACCTTATAATGGGCGTGTCATCCCAATCAGTCAATAACACCTCATATGAGGTTCTTATGCAGCGAAGGATCAGGAATAGACGGCATCAATGTAGAGTGAAAGAGCGGTAAGCACTCAACGGACAAGGAGCACCTAGGTAAGCACTTCAAATAAACCGGCGCATCTGATCCAGGTCGCACTGCACCCACAAGTCAAGCAGGACCTTTGGAAGCAGACTCGCAGCCACCCGGGAATTAAACGCTTTTTCTAGAACATCATTTGCTTGGTCACACTGCAAAGCCAGAATAAGCTTAAAACATTCAGCTTGGTAAATGAGCTAGAGAATGTTGTGATCTCTGCTGAATAAACTTGCAGAAGGTAAGGTAATCCGCGGAATTCGCCAACTGGGCTAGGAGATATTCTGTGGATGGTCCTTCTCCCAACGGGTTGCTGAAGAGTAGAAAACCGGGAACCCCAGCCTTCCCACATCAACACTGTGCGACAAGACCTCATCTTGAGTCGGTGTCAATGGGCAGCGGGTGCTGGTCAAAGGTCATAGGGCAGTTCCTTCAGCCATCATCCAGCCAGCTACATTGTTAACAGAACAGTGTGCTAGCTCTAATTGTAAAATGGCTCCAGTGAAGACAATGATCCAACTCGTCTGTTGTTACTGACACAGATTGCGAGATCGTGAGTCCATATTTCCCGCCATTTTTGCTGGGCTTTTTCTGACGTGTGTGACCCCCAGGGAGGATTGAGCTTGTCCACGTGCTCAGATGTAGTGATCATGCTTTAATTCATGTGTTTTGAGTCGCGCAGTTGATTCATTTGTACTCCCAGAAACACCGCCACTTTCCCAAGCGAATTCATTGGAGAAATTCTCGTTCTCAGCTTGCTTCAAAACCAGACAGTGAAATATCGCGGCCAGTGCCTAAGAGTACTGTGACCATCAATGTGTTGAGGCTATGTCGACAGGAAGGGCTAGCAGGTGGAATGTTTGCCCTAGACGCTCGATCCCTAATAGGAATCCCGGCAAGGATAGATTGACTCTACGTTCCCTTGCGCAGTAGGAGTAGAACTCAGTACTCTTCAGCCAAGCAGGGTGACCGATCTCGAACCTACTCAAAGAACTGGGTAGGGAAACTTATCCACCGGGGTAAGGTGCTTCCAGAAGGAATTCTATCACCCCAGCTTGTCCAGTTCGACGTATCAGCATTGATCTGATTGATAACATTCGGCTCAAAATGCGTTGCTGCAACAAGCCGCGACGATCGATATCCCCAACTCCCGCCGGTGTCACTACCAAGTCGGGATCTGCACCCTGGGGTTGCCATGGTTCGGGGCAGCAAGAGTGCGCTTTGACATATGCAAAGGCGTTGAGCATCTTCTGGTAGCGTCGAAGCTCAGCAGTTGCTCGCCAGCGGATGCTACGAGGGACGAAGAAGATGGAATGTGGGCAAGCTGTCTAACAGAACTAGGCTTCCTCGGCCCCTTGCAGAGATGAATGAGGAAACTTCTAGATCCAAAGCTCAGACGAAGGCACGTATGTACATATTCGCTAGAGCATCCGAAGCGCCAGTCCAAGCGGCCTCTTCCCGTGGGCCGGATAACCAGCGAGATGGCGGTGTACAACCTAACCTGGTAAGGAGAACACCTTCGGAGCCGTCAATGGCCGCAGCAGTATGAAGTATTAAAAGCGAGAATAGCCCGGTCACCAATGATGAGCTTCAGCAATTCTCAAGTGGCCTAGAACCACACAAAGGAAGCCTTCACAAAGCATGAGCTTTGCGAAAGACCTTGCTGTTCACTCGGGTCCCAACAATAGCTTCCTGTTGCCTATTATCTTGAGATTCACACAATCAAGCGGAGATCCCTATTCGTCCTCAAAGATGGCCCTTCAGCAAAATTCTGGTAACACACTCCTTACGAATTCCAAGCCCTTCGTGAGACGGGACTTCCAGAATAATCATGAGAGCGCTGCGAACGACTCGATACACGGCTTTTCTGTTCAAGATCCACCATCACCGAGACCGTTCCCGCCCAATCCTCCTCCAAGCCCTGCTTGAATTCGTGAGTCGGCTTGGCTTTCGAACTTAGTCTGAGATGATATGCAACAATAGGTAAGCCAACCAGGCTTCAGAATTCCTTTGGTAGCTTTCCATACAAAGGAGATACCTGTGAGCTCGGACGGTAAAGGCTGACATGATATCAAGAATTTCTGAAGCAATTCATCATGATCCATGAGCGGAAACGGAAGGTTGTGCGAGGAGGCATTGAGAAGGATGCTTGATTTGACTTAGACTTGCATGATGGCGTTGAGAATCCATAGATTGTTTCTCATGAACCGCGTTGATTAGAGAGGGAAGATAGAGACTTGAAGTTATAATTCCATATCATCCTGAGCACCGTGGATACCATGACCTGTAATCAAATTAGTCAATTTGTCTAATGTGCGTCGTGTATATCACCAAGTTTCTAATGATCAGAGCCTCTTGATCCCATTGTAGGCAGGGCACAGTCCGGCCATCACGAAACAGGATCGCTTATCTCTGAAAGATCCTACACCGGGAGTTTCGTCGAGTCCCCTCATGGGGTGTAGAAGGCATGTAGCGGATAGTAGATCAAAAACATATTCCAGTTATCAGTAATCATTTGAACAGTATAAAGTATATTGTAAGGAAAAAAACAATTTTCAGAAAAACAATGACTCAAAGGTATGTAATACAAAAATCACAGCAAAGCAAGAGTGAGCGCGCTAACCACAGTCAGGCCCACCACGGCCCAGCCAGACTTGATAACCTGCTGGTTGGAAATTCCACGGCCAAGATCCCAGACCAAGTGACGCACACCGTTCAAGCAGTGGTAGACAAAAGGAAAGGCAGCAGTACCCTTGATGAGGACCTTAGCGGCAATGGGTAGGGCGCCAAAAGCGGCAGCGATAGAGGCCGATTCAAGGTGCCAACCGAACAGAGGGGCGGCGAGGTAGGCGGTTGCGAAAAGGTACAGGGAGCCAGAAAGAGCAATGCCGGTGATACGATGAGCGCTAGAGCCAATCCAGGTGATCTGGGGACGGTAGATGGAGAGGTGAGGGGAAACGGGGCGGTTCAAGCGCTGTTGGGCGAGGATCTTGGAGGCGTCGGCTTGGGTTGTGGTGGAGGTAGTAGCGTGTCTGGTCATACACATCAGCATTCATCCATTTCACTGCTATGATATTGCTTCTGTCGAAAGTGTATTCCCGATTGTCGCATGACGTAGCGGCCAACGTTGCCAATATGAACCGATGGAGGTATTGGTGCGGAACATCCCCAAAACCACAAGATGAACGACGACATCGTGGGCCAGCTCACCTCTTCTGTACATTCCTTCCCATAGCAACAGCGGCAGGAGAGGCAGAGTTCATCAAAGACCAGCGCATGGCGTAGGGCTGCTGGACGGCAACTGCAGGATGGTTAGTGAGCCTCGACTAACAAGCCAATCAATGGGCTGTACATACGCCGCCGCAGCGATTGCTGAGCAACCTTCTGAGAGATCATAGTGAAGCAAAGGTTCTCAATTTAAGGGTGTAAATGTCCGAATCCAGGCAAGACGCTGGTCGTCGTCGTCGTCGTCTAGAAGAACCTCTCGATCTTGAGAGTCGGACCTTCTCGTAG
Source organism: Aspergillus thermomutatus (assembly GCF_002237265.1). Taxonomy (NCBI): domain Eukaryota; kingdom Fungi; phylum Ascomycota; class Eurotiomycetes; order Eurotiales; family Aspergillaceae; genus Aspergillus; species Aspergillus thermomutatus. The sequence goes on from NW_020798365.1 coordinate 12,492, forward strand.
CGGTTCGGAATCACGGGATAGTCAACCTCGGGCAAGGCTCAAGTCACGGGATTCGGCCATACTGGGCCCAATCCAGCCAATCATTCCGACCGTATTACCACACGGAAGATTCTTCTTCCATTCCATCACCGCTCGCAGTTTCCGGGCTTCCCTTTTTTGTGTGCAAATTTCCCATCCTCTTCTCTTCCTTTTTCCTCTTCTACTGAAGGGTCTCAGCCCACGTCGTCTACCGTCTGGAATGATGTTGACGTGCCAAGCAGAATCTCACTGGTTTCGGCATTCTGTCGCGACCGCAGAGGTTATTCAAGAGATACCTGAGAAGGAGATGTTCGTCCCGTCGTTAATCGCCCATTCTTCTCTGTCCATGAGACTAAAGGGTTTCATATCAGGGTTACATAATACTGTCACGTAGCTTAGATTTGCCGAAAATCTCAGTAGGCCTGGAGTGACACTGTCGATGAACTTCCTCAGTCAATCCAGCAGATATACCTACATTTAGCAGCTGTATTCCTTCGCTATCGGAACCAACGATCAAAACAAGCATTCGGCTGAAGTACGGTAATGCAGTTACTACTAGCATTGACCTGATGTTCCATGATGAACTTACCCAAGGCATTATTGCCCCAGGTAGACTTCCCGTTTGCTTGGGCAGACATCCTCCCATGGTCGTTGGATCTCGTTTGGACGCTTCCGAATGTTGAGATGAAGCTCATAAAAGCTTTGCATTAGTATCAGCCAACCAGCTTCTAAATTTCTGTTCACTATTATGGAGTGATCAACCACAGCGCGTTCAGAACAGCACGTCAATTACAAGACATGAGCTGACCTTGGATACCAATTACAAAGCTTTTGGCTCGGGATCAATCTACCTGGCCCTCTTAGCAGAATCACCAGATTCAAGACGACAAGATGCAAGTTGCAGAGTCGCCCCTAGTCAAACGCAGGATTCGGTACATGTCATTGCGCCTATTCAATGCCAATTGGGAAATTTTCACAGCATGATTGGTTCACCTGACCTTCGATCTTTATGTGCTCATATTCCTCTGCTTCACGAGGTAGATGAGATGAGAGACCGCTATCCGACAGATGAGGCTAAAGAAACTTGTGGTCTTGAGCGTCTTCCGTGTCTTGTTCCAGCAGATGTCGCGAATGATGCTCTTTGATTGTTTGAGCGATCTTCTTGTCATTTGTGGCCGTTACCTTTATCTGCGCCTTCTGCAGTGCGAGTCTTGAACGGGTGGTTGGCCCTCACGGTTCAATTTTATCCACAATGTGACGCGGACGAGTACATGGCTCTATATGTCCAATCATGGGCCCGGTGCTGAACTCTTCGATGCCGTCTGTCGCTGTGGACACCGTCTCTTCTTAGGCTGTCTGTACAAATTCTATCCGAGGGCTGGCCCGGCCCTCATCGCGTCACCACCGTCACGGAGGGGAACCCAACTGGAAAAGAATGGGTGCAACTGGGATGATTCATCTAGTCATTCGCCGCCACTCTTGTGAGGTGTTGTCATTGAAGAAAAGAACTTCTATGGTCTGTGGGAGCCGCAGTGCTGAGGTTGGATGGACTCACTGGGGTATATGTAGATCTGGAAATGGAGACTATTTAGCTTCATCCATTTAACAGTAAACAGATACTCCCCGGAGTAAATGGTCTAGAGCCTATCTAGACTCACTTAACAGTCCAACAGTATGTCACTGCTCACTTTTTTTGAGTGGGCTGAGGGGTCTTAAGCAAGCTGCGTGACTTCTGCTGTGCAGCAACCGACGTTCGTAGGCCAGTCGGTTTAAAGCTTTGGCGACGCAACCCTTCGATAGGTACAACTTCGGACATTATTGAAGCGATGTTCTTCGGCCCGAAGTCATGCGCCTTTGAAAGACAGCTCAGTTGATCGGATAAGTTTCCTTTATGATGAGTTGTTGGGTGTTGTTTGTCGTGAGGGGAAGCTTCGTGGCACTCCTATTTCTATATCTATTCACTCCGCCAATGTAAAAACAACAGAACTTCCCCTCTTTTCGCTATCCCAAACCTGAAGGCATTGTGAACTTTCAACCTCCTACTTCAGCTAGCATCCTCCCTATTTCTGAGTGAACATCAAGATGGCTGCGATTCAAACTGGCTTAGATGTTCTCCGCAGGAGAACCATCGTCGACTGCGACACAATGGATGAACAAGGTACCTATACCAGACTGCCCCAGCGAGATGCTTGACTCAGTCTCTGAAGGGCTGTCTATTAACAAATAACCAGTTGCCAGAGACTTGGGTCCGTTCCAAGACTGTACTTCAAACCAGGTAGGTTGCACCTGTCATGGTCCAGTCTCACAAAGTCCCATATTGATCAGGAGTATGAGCTGATTTGGAAAACTTGTAACGAAGGCCATCGCGTACGGCGAACTGTCGAAGCCAGAACACATCGAATTGATCCGCAAATCCATCTCAGATGCCAAGGATCTTTTGCTCAGATTCACTGGAATCACGCTGGAGGAGCTGGCTGTTGAGATTGCGGTAGGCACAGTTTTGCTATAGTACTGAAGGTGCTAAGTAATTGACAATGATATACAGATGGTTAGATTAGCCTTGAAAATAGCTCCTCATATCCATGGACATGTTCATGTTCAGACGAACCCTTACTACTCTTACTCCACTGAAAGCACAATTGTGAACGCTTTGAGTATGTTAACGCTTTCTCTGATTGAGTTCCGCTAATGAAGCATTTCTGCCACAGGAATTGTCCAGCTCTTCCAACACCTGCAACCAGGTTTTGAGCAATCTCGCATCTGCATCAAAATTCCGAGTACATGGGACGGCATGATGGCTTGCCGAGCTCTTGAGATGGCCAGTGTGCGAACGCTAGCCACGACGCTCTTCACAATGTCCCAGGCCGTCTTGGCGGCGGAGGTTGGATGCACGTATATAGCCCCTTATGTCAATCAGTTAAAAGTCCACTTCGAGCCAGGGTGAGCTCGACATCTCCAGCGAATTGATTGACTTGTTCCGAGCAAGATAGCACTGACAGATCGCCAGATTCACGGATCCAAACAAGCTCTTGCCTCTCTGTGTTTCAATTCAGAAGCATTACAAGTCCATCAATGCAAAAACAAAGGTCCTGCCAGCTAGCTTGACATCCACAAACGAGATATATGCCCTGGCAGGAGTCGACCATATCACAATCGCGCCAGATCTCCTGAAACAGCTTTCGCAACCCAGCTCTGCACGTCAGATGGAGTCTCTTTTTGATTCTGATGTTCCATCAGCTATCTCTGTTTCAGAACAGTCATTTGTTAACGACGAATCCGCTTACAGGATTGCCTTCACACGGGACCTGCACGGAGCAAGCGAAGAGAAACTCACACAGGCAAGTTGGGATGAAGTATGACACAGCGTTGGGAAGACTGGACGACTGACAGAACTGCAGGCAATCAATATTTTCTGCGACATGCAAGATAAACTTGTGCAGCTCATGAAATCAAACATGGATTAGATACGAGAGTAATTTTAAGCTCCGCATGAGCCAGACGTCAACTGGGAGACGGAGTATAAGAAGGACGGCAGAAAATACATTCATAAGCGTAAGACAAATGTTTGTACAGGACAGATCAATAAAATGCAAGTCTGTGCAATTCTCTGGAGTCTTGACAAGAAAAAAAAAAAAAAAAAAAATATCTGGGTATCAAGGAAAAAGATAGGTGGAGAAGTAATTCAGACTGGGATCAACAAAAAGATGAGAGTCGTAAGTCCCATCGACTGACTTCTAAACTCTAAGTTCTGGTCAGAAAAAGATATAGGAACAAAGAAATGGCACGAACCCAGAATTTTCAGGTTGAATAGACTCGGCAAAGCTTCTGGTTGTTCCATGAGCGTCGCCGTGAAGCTTCTTCATGGGAACGAACTCGAGTCTTTGAACGGCCAGAACTCGTAATTGAAGGGAATGAGTTACTGTGTTGGCGCATAAGGCCCACACACTCAACATGGCTAGAAAAAGTTCAATTTGCGTCTTGCAGCACCATCCTTTGGTGGCTCCTCGTTTGACACCCCTTCAGCAGGGACAACGGGATCCTTAGATCGAGACTTCTCCGCCTGCTGCTTCTGCCCTTGCTCAGGCGTCGCTGGACGATTGGATTCCGAGCCTGAGTTCTTCCGATGCCAGAGAGAATCTTCCTCCTCGATCTCGCGAAGAACTGTGGGACGAGAGAAATGTCAGTCCTCGAAAAAAGCCATGTATGAAGCGACCAGGGATCGGCACCTTCTTCCCATTCTCTCTCCTTTGCCTCATCTCCGGTGCCGAGCAATTTCTCTACATCCACTTTCTCCCCCCTTTGTATTTTCTCAATCACCTCCCGGAGAAGTCGAATCTTTGCGTCGGTTGAACGGGTATATGCATTATATTCGTTCTTCAAAGATATCATTCGGATGGCTTGCGACCCAATCAAGATGAATATGACGATGTAGAAACTAGCGGGATTCCATTCTTTCGATTTAGCCGGGGAAGTTTCCGCTTTGGCGCGCCGATTCCGGATGAACTTGGGGATCATGGACTGCCATAGCGATGGTTGAGCGATCTTCGGCATATGCCCCGAAGTGGAATACTGGCAGTGTCGCGATGAGACTGGGAGGCGAAGACTCCTCAGCGTCCGGGGAACCGGTAGACCACGAGCCATATGGTATAGACGAGTTGTAGACATGTCGATGATGCAGAATGTGTTTCCGGCTGTGACACTTGGACTACGAAGTTGAGATCGGCCAAAAAGGCCTTTGGATCGGAGAGTCGGGGAACGGATGGCGCTATGCCTCTGTGGGAGTAGTGTGTGTCTGTTGCTGCGACAACCACCGCTTGAGGCTTGGCCCGACTCTGAGAGACATCGATGGAGTTGACATGAGCTCCGCAGCCTCAATGCGTCTATGGCCGTAACTCATGGTCACATCTAACATCGCAGCACTTCAACTGACTACATATCGATATGGCAGTCGCAACATTACTTCCCGAGTCCTCATTGGATTCGGTGAAGCAAGCCGTGCGCTCAACCTCAACATGCTGTAATGCCACAGTGTTGTCCCTCCAATCTCTTTTTCGCGGTTCACTGAAACCGGTCCCCGACGTCGAGAGCGAATCTATGAAAAAAACGAGTCGGATGAAGAAGGCTGTGCCTGCATCCTCAGTACGGAGTAGAGCGACAACTAAAACAAAGGTCTCAGCCAAGGGTGCAACAACAATTGCTGCGATCGAACATGATGCAGCGCGATTGTCCTGTCAGGAAAAGGTTTCACTGGCAACAGAGATCTTTAATACAACATTGAAGACACTTGCAGATGCATCAAAGTCATCAGAACATCGTGTACCGACTACGCCTCTTCACCCAGCTTCACCGAATCGCGTTGCAAAACCGGCGAGCAGATCGAAGACACCACAACGTGCACAGCTGAGTGCAGCCAACATTGATGGCGGCCTGCTCGCAGTCGCTGAGTGCGCTAGTTTGGCACTTGCCTGCTTGAGGAATATGAAAGCTGAACAGAGCGGCCAGGGAAACGGGCCGCTTAATGTGCAACTCGAACAAGGCGCATGTGTCTTAGCAGGGAGATATTTATCACTGGGACTGAATGACTTGGCCTACAAAGAACTACGGGGCCTTAAGAGGAGGATTCAACAATACTTGGATAGCCAGGACATCGGCAAAGACGCCACTATCGGACGGAAGGACCAGCGAAGCGCGGAGGAAGAAGCTATCAAGGAACGCATGTCCGATCTCATATCCTTTGAGAACCTGTCTCACGCTCGATCTTTGCACAGCTTGATTATTACCTTCCAATCGAACGCCCTTCGACTCATAGCTGCGGAGAAACGAGCCCCGACAGTGCAAAAAGTCATGGCTTCCTTGCAGTTGACAAATCCAAGCAGCCCAGCGAATCTGATCACTGCAGCGGTTGATTCGCAGACGATGACACGGGACAAGGCGGCATTGCAGCTTCAATTGCTATCTAACACGATAATGTCTATGTGCTCCGCAACACAGAAGCCAAACAGTAGCAACGTCTCCAAAGAATCACTGAGACCGATAACGTCCTTGACCCTTCAGCTATTATCGCTTGAGATTCGGTGCATGAGTTGGAAATTGTCCGGTCATGTCTGCGACGATGTGAAAGAGATGTGGGAGCCGCTGGCGCGTTATTTGGCGGCTTTCGTCAACCATTTCAAAGGTATCGAGAAGGCTGAATTCGCTTCAACATACAAAACAATCGTCCGACTGCAGGTAGCTGTCGCTGCCTCACAAAAGCGATCTCCACCGAATTTGAGAAGCAATCTTTCGGTAGCCCGGATAGCAACCATCCTCGGACAACTTGCTCAAGAAGCAGGCTGTTTCGAGGAGGCATCGACCCTTTTCACGGAGGCTCTCAATCCTTTGGCGGCCGAAAATCTGCTTTCATCAGCCACTGTACGATGCAAACTCGCGGCACTTCACTTGCAGGCTTCGAAAAGCTCGACCAAAATGCGTCAACCGAGCTTGTCCATTTCTCTCTCTGAAGTTACTGCAGCCCTTGGTACTCCTCTAAGGGGGAATGAGAATGACTTAGATGAGCTGCTAGTCGAAGCAGCGAAGCTGAAGAAGATCGCAATGGGCTGGTTAGGGGAGAAGGTGGCCAAAGAACATGATGCTACTGACGAGGAAAGGGAGATTTTCTCAAAGATTTGCGCATATTTGAACGGATTTGTGAGGTTCCTAAGACGATATCTTGGGAAGAAACCTCATGCAGATGAGGACCAAAAGGACTTCGAGGTATTTCACAAGCGGCTCGAAACTTGTAGAAGCATCGTGCTGGCTGCGGTAGATTCAGCTCTCGCAATTGGGAAATTGTCCGTCATGTCGCAGAGCCCTTCTTGGGAGTCTCTGCTTTCAACATTTTCCGACTGCCAACGCCTCCTGGTGGCGATCGAATGCACAGCGGAAGGGAAGCAGGAGCGATCAGACGGGAACGAGAGTGGCATGGGATTTGTGAAACTGTCCAATCTGTTCTGGTCTCGGTATATCAAGGACAAGGAGTCCGGGAAAGGCTATCGCGAGCTCATGCATGCTTTGAGACAATCGATCAACTTTCTCTCGAATTGCTCGCCGGCTCAACGAAGAGCAGGATTCGCAGCATTAAAGTACGAAAGACTCGCTCATTTATACCTCGAAGCGAACATGGGCGTTGAATCTGCAGAAGCATTCAGAGATTCGCTCAACGAGCATATTAGTACAGGGGTCTTAGAGCAACTCCTATCGAATACCGTCAGGGTCCCTCCGCACCGGGCCTGTCAAGACCCGAAGAGCAACAGCTTTACTTTCAACCGCATACTTTCTGCATTTTTGAGGATGAATTTGCGTCGCCGGGATTTGATCCATGTCAAGTTCTTCGATTGCTATACCGTTGAGTCCTTACAGAGGGGCCTTCTTCTGGAATGGCAGCTCGGTATTCTGAGCGAATTACCATCTCAGGCTCATAATGACGAGGGCTTCCGTTCGGCCTTTGATACGCTACTTAATGCAATCTTGGAAGTATACTCTCCTGAATCGCGGCCAATCCGTCGTCTACGGGTCATCTTGATGGGGTTGCGCTTCTCCTTGGAGCACTCAGGTTCACTAGAATTGCCAACTATCCATCGACTTGTCGAGGAAAGCGTCAAATGTCTCGACAACGCTTTAGAAGTTGGCAGTGATACTGATATGGAACTCTACGCGACACACTTGAAGAATTCAGTTTGTCTCACCCTAGGTCTTCATGAGGGCGACCTACGCTCAGACAAATTGAACCGGATACTATGCTCGTGGAGTGCAATGATGCTCAAATGTCCAGACAAAGACACCCTTTTTTCGTGCGTTGACGATGTGGACTATTACCTTCTCCAGGTCAAAGCCATTGTAGATTACACGGAGATTTACGGACTCTGGAAACTCCAGCTCATCGCTCTTGAGCTGGTCCTACGCATCACGGAGGTCCAAGGGTCGAGAGATTTTTCTGAAGCCATCATCATATTGTCACGTTTGGTTTTGCAGTATTGTCGCTTAGGACACTGCAAGAAGGCTGAAGCTCTTCTTGCGCGCGCGGATCGATATCAGAACGAGAATGGAGTCTCTTGCCTGGCAACTTTATCATACCGACTTGCTCAAGTGGAATACCTACTCGAGACTGGAGAACCGGAGAAGGCAGCAGGCATTCTTTCGACGTCAAGGCTTCTGTACGAAAAGAATCACAAGAAGGAGGACCTGATCAACGGCTCTATTTTATCCAAGATAGCATGGGAAAGATTGGTGGCGGATGCAGTTCTCATGAGTTCGCGGCTTTCGTTCGCCCAAGGCTCTGTGACGCAGGCTCTTTTCTTTGCCAAGTTATGCGTCAAATTGAACTGCCGGGTCTGGGCGAAGGTCGAAAGGATATCCCAAAGGAAGCAGGAAAAATCGCTGCCTGCAAGCCGCAGCTCCGATCTTGAGAATGTTGTTGATGGAGTGGCAAGGCTCGATGTTTCCCAGTCGGTCTCAACGACAAATCATACCGTCAGTTACTCTCAGGGAGCTCCGTTTTGGCCCCATGTTGGCTCGCATCATACTGCTCTCTTGAATCTTGCATATTTTTCTGCCCATTATGGGCTGTTTCAGGACGCTGTCTACTACGGGGAGCAAGCCCTCAAGATCAACAGGACACTTAATGCGAACGTCCGCTTGATTGCCTCCCAAGCTCAGCTAGGCTCCTATTGGATCTTTGGTGGGCGTCTCTCTGAAGGCCAAGAGCTTCTAGCAGCTGCAGAACAACTGTCTAAAAAATTGGAAAGCAGTGTTGAGCTCGCTTCGCTGCAGATGAGCATTGCCTCTCTGCACAGATTGCAGGGCAACTACCACGACGAATGGCAAGCTCTCCTAAGGGCGGACCGGATAATGGCCGACGTGATAGCCCTGGAGACAGCCGAACCACTTCCTCTACAGTCGACAATGTCTGAGCTGGAAGATGGAATGGACAAACTACGGATTCGGGGGAGTACCAGGAGAACACAACCAACTACAACAACAGCCCGGAGAACTCGTGCGACTACTGTATCCTCAAGGACAGCGCCGAAGCTGTCGACTGGCAAACCGGACGCAAATGGAACAATGTCGCAGTCTGTCTCGCACCTTAGAAGTGGCATTCTCCAACAGCAGGCAGCATGTTCGCGTGCGCTAAGAGAGTTTGAGAAAGCCTCGCGTCTGTTGACTGACGCGCGGAAGTTTGCTACATCTCGAGACAGTCAAATAGCGTTGCACCTGAAAGAAAGTGAACATTACCTTGCTGAGGCCATACGGCAATTCGCGTCGCATGCGGTCTACTGTGTTCTGCCAGAATCGACAATATCCCTTCCTGCTTTACAATCGCCGAGGAAGGTAACCAGCGAGACGACTTCTTCCACTAAACAGTCCACTACACGTAAGTCACGAGCACCTGCCAGAGGAACGCGGTCCAAACACGCGAAAGCAAGCGAAGATTTCACCGATATTTTGTCCAAGGCTGGTGATTGTCTGAACAACGTATTTTCGGCTGCGACGGCTCTGGGATCAACTTTGGACAGCCATATGGCGTCCCGGCTGATGAGTCATATTTCAATGTTGTCCCATACGACTGCGCCTGGGAGTCCAATGCCATGGTCTCAACCGCCAGCGAATGTGAATGGTAGGTGTTGCCCTCATTGTTACTACGGGTTAGATCACTGACTGACCTGTCAGAAATTGGCCGCATCGGCGCCTTTACGCGCGAGCGAATCGCTATTGGTATTGACAAGCAACTCTCGGACTTCACTGATCCGCTTCTTTGGCCAGCTCAGTGCTCTACAGCAGAACCAGAGGCAGACTTATGCAGCGCCTTTACTGAAGAATATATAGATATTCTTCCCTCTAAGTGGAATGTACTTTCCTTGTCCCTCAGCGCCGACTGTACGGAATTCATTATCTCTCGGCTACGCAAGGATCACTCGCCCTTCCTCCTTCGACTTCCTTTGAAGAGAGGAAATGCCGAAGACGACGAGGATCAGTTCACATTCGATGACGGAAGAGGAGAGATGCAGGAAATTATCAAGCTGGCAAACGAAAGTGCGCATGCAGCGAAGTTGCAGAAGGACCGACACTCCAAGAAGGAGTGGTGGAGAAACCGCGAGGCGCTGGACCAGCGCCTGCAGAACTTGCTGCAGAACATTGAGAACGTCTGGTTTGGTGGTTTCCGGGGAATCTTCTCACCGATGGCTCACGAAGAGGCTGCCCTCTCGCGGTTCGCAACGTCGTTTCAGAATATCCTAGACAAGCACCTCCCTTCCAGACAAAAAGGCGGCCGTGCCGCAACTCCGAGGCTGTCATTACATCGCAATGTCTTGGAGTTGTTCGTTGGCGTCCAGGACCTAGAAGGCCAGGAAGACCCTGAGGAGACATTGATGGATCTTTTGTACTTTGTGGTCGACATCTTGCAATTTCAGGGGGAACGCAATGCATATGACGAAATCGACTTTGATATGATGGTGGTCGAGACGCTTGATGCTGTGCGAGGCTACCATGAAGCGGCAAGCCGCTTACGAGAACGACAGCAACCGCATCATACTGTCTTGGTCCTAGATAAGGCACTACACCTGTTCCCGTGGGAATCACTTCCATGTTTGCAAGGATTGCCAGTATCGCGTGTCCCATCCTTGGAATGTCTGCGTGAGCGGATACTCCACTTTGAGAACAGCAAAGTAAAGGGCAGCGACTGCCGATTTGCTATTGACCGTGGAAGTGGTACATATATTCTCAACCCTACAGGAGATCTTCAGACAACACAAACCACTTTCGAGGCGGATCTTGGCCGCTTGGATTCTTGGACGGGGATCGCCAAGCGAGAGCCGACCGAAGAGGAGTTCAAAGATGGCTTGGAATCCAAGAGCCTATTTTTGTATTTTGGCCATGGGAGTGGCGCACAGTATATCCGTGGAAGGACCATCAAACGTCTGGACCGATGTGCAGTTACATTCCTCATGGGATGTAGCAGTGGCACACTGACCGAAGCGGGCGAATACGAGCCATACGGGACCCCAATGAATTACTTGCATGCAGGCTGTCCCGCCCTCGTCGCGACCCTGTGGGATGTGACAGACAAAGATATTGATCGCTTCGCCAAGTCTACGTTCGAGAAATGGGGACTTATCGGAGAACGGGATACCAGGGACCAAAGAACGACGCTTCCGAGTAAGGGAAGGTCCCGATCGGCTAAAACGAGCGGCACTGAATCTTCGGACCCAGTGACGCTGGATGAAGCAGTATCCAAGTCACGAAGTGCCTGTGTGTTGAAGTACCTGAATGGCGCGGCGCCCGTCATCTACGGCATTCCTTCGGTGTTTTTGGAATAGACATGTACATTGTGTGTTTTGGTGTTGGCGTTTGCTCAGGTGAGGATGATCTGTTTTGTGCATTGTCGGAGTCTTGGAAACTAGATCATGGTGGATGTCTCGGTTAGTGCATTGATTATTGGCATTGTGCATTTCCATTGATGTGTGTTGTATACCTATTTGAGTTGTAAAGTTCATGTCCTTAAAGGGAAATGTTTTCCGAAATATCCACGGTGTGTTTATCATTCGTCTGAGGACTTCGTATTTACTTTCTGCTAAGAAGATATGAGACCGTTGAGTGGAGAAAGCTATTGTAGTAGAGTACCGAGTACTCCGTACAACGACCATCTCCATCTGACGTTGAAAAGGTGGTGGGGAGAAGGCAGGAGAATGATGAAATTGCTGCCCCTCACGATTCCCCTCATTCCCCTCCCCCTCCCACCCCGTCACAAAAACCATCCGCTCCATCTCGTTGTTCTCCCATTAGCATCTTCCAGCTTGACAGTCTCCCGCAGATACCAGTTGAGATCAAGATCACAGCACCATGTCTGTCACCACAAAAGCCACAATCGCCTCCTTTGGCGGCACGCTGCTGAAGCTGAGCCATGCCGCCACCTCGACAAAATGCGAGATGAATTTCAACCTCTACCTGCCCCCACAGGCCTCCCAGAACCCATCCCAGAAGATCCCCGTCCTCATATTCCTGTCCGGTCTCACCTGCACGGCCGACAATTGCTCCGAGAAGGGCTTCTTCCAGCACGGTGCAAGCAAGAAAGGCATCGCGGTGCTGTACCCGGACACCAGCCCTCGTACGTCACAGCAATCACAGCTCCGCACCCCGTCAAGGATAACACACATATTGACGCACCGAGAACAGGTGGCCTGAACATCGAAGGCGAAAACGACTCGTGGGACTTCGGCACGGGCGCCGGCTTCTACGTCGACGCGACAAAGGCCCCCTACAACACCGGCTACAACATGTACACCTACGTCACCGAGGAACTACCCAAGACGGTCTTTGCGGCGTTCCCGCAGCTCGACTCGAGCAGGGTCAGTATCACGGGACACAGTATGGGCGGCCACGGTGCGCTGACGCTGGTACGTTGCCCCTGTTCACGAACAAATGACATGGGAGGGAAGTTGGGAGTAGGAGGCTGACAAAGTGCCGTGCTGTGATAGTTCCTCCGTAACCCTGGCAAATACAAATCCGTATCTGCCTTCGCGCCCATCGCGAACCCCATCAACTGCCCCTGGGGCCAGAAGGCGTTCGCGGGCTACTTCGGCGAAGACCGGAAAGAGAAATGGGTGGAGCACGATGCCACCGAGCTGGTGAAGAAGTGGAAGGGGCCGTTGGATGTCCTTATTGACGTGGTACGTGTCTTTTTGTAAATTTGCCTTTCTTGTATGGAGCGAATCTGACAGGTTGGCGCAGGGTACTAGCGACCCCTTCTACAAGCAGGGCCAGCTTCTCCCTGAGAACTTTGAGAAGGCCGCCAAGGAGGCTGGCGTCGAGGGCGTCAATGTCCGCTACCAGTCTGATTACGACCATAGTTACTACACCATAGCTACGTTCTCTGAGGACCATGTCGAGCATGCCGCCAAGTATCTCTTTGTTTAGTGGGTCTCCCCTTGATAATTTGTGATCATCTTGTGCAGCAGAGCATGGAAAGCTATCCAAGTACTTCGTTTGAAGGCCGCTGTCGCTGTGGATGCTGAAGTGTTCTGGCTATCTGTACATGTTGTGGCATTCTCTGATGATGATGAGTGATAAAAGTGAGCGTCGGGCGCCGAAGTCATATATATAAAGGTTACTTAGTAGGCTGGCGGGTACAATCAACTTGCAAAGAGCAACAATCCTATCCAATACTCGGCATCTAATATCTATCTGTCCACAGAATAGAATGCGCAATGCAAAATCATATTCTTGATGTTGTATCTCATATTTTTCATGATTTATCATAAAATCTCAAGACCGTACATACGTAAACCCTTGTTGATAGGTATCCATCCTCGGCTGACCACCGAAAATCGGCCATGAGACGGATAAATGAGTCGATAGATCGCATGATACCGACAACTCCACCTGGCCAGTATGCCCCAGTCATAGAACCCATCCGAGACCGCCATTCCACGTAACCAAAACCCAGCCAAAACCCAGGTCCTTGCCTCGTACCAGCAGCGGTCATCCTGACCATCCGGCTGTCTCCGTTTTTCTGCTTTGCCTCAGTAGGAAGGTTGTCTCCTTTTTGTCCAACTCGTCGCTTCCGAACAAATCGAGATGACAAAGAACGCTGTATATCAACGCCTAATCATGCAAACGAATGCCTCACCAACTATATACTTTTCTGTACCCGTGGTGTAGCGAAGTCATGACAGTGGGAAGCGCATGCCGGGCGACAGACCAATCAGTGTTTTAAAAGACCACATGAGAACATCAGTCATCAAACCAAACTGTGGGGGAATCTAAAAGGAAGTGAAAGACTCTGAGGGATGCTGAAGAGTAGGGGGGAATAGAAAGATGAAAAGGAAGAAATAGAGATGATCACGTTCGAGGTACAATCATAGCTTTATCATGCGCTCAATCGCTGGATAAAAGACTGTGCCAGTCCAACATTAGCCATTCAAATCAAGATCGAGAGAGAATGATTGAAGTTCAAAAGACGTACCGGAAAGAATTGCCGGAACCCCTTCAAGTCCAGCCGGCTCAAAGCACCCACAAACTCGTCAATCAATTCTGCACCCATGCCCATGCCGGGCAGTTCACGGTCGCGGAGATACGCGAGGTACTCCATGCCTGTTTTGGAGTATATCGTACGCTGTAGCCCGCCAGCTTCGGCAAGAACCTGCTTGGCTTGCGCATCCTTGGAGTTGAAGGAAGGTGTGGCGGGCAGCGCCCAGCATAACGGCGAGAATCGTGTAATCATGAATTGGCCAAAACCGGGCAGCGGAGCCTGCGCTGGAGGGGCTCCGTTGGAAGCTTCCGGGGTGATGTCCGGACCACCCCACGAGCTACCCATCTTAGAAAGGACAGAGAAGGCCATCTTCGCTGTGGTAAAGTCATCGACGTCTTTGGAAAAATGCTCGATAGTGGAGATGACGGTCTCAAAGATGGGTTGATTTCCTGGGACTGGGTTAGCTTACGCTGGGAAAAGGACTGACTGCTGGTGACAGATAAGAACTCACTCTCACTGATGATGACAGCACCCAAGTCATTGTTCAGAACGGCCAGCAAGAAATTCAGGTACTCCCGTTTCAGCTCAGCCAGTTGAATCTCATCGTCCGTGCCGGTTGTGGGATCGGCGATTCCGGAGAACACTCGTTGCAGGAAGGGCGTTAGTAGTGTGTCAAGAATGGAATAGATTTCGCCCTTGAATCCAAAAATGACCTGATCCAGGAGACGTAGGAACAGGGCCATCTCATCGCGCGAAGAAGTCTGAGTAAGAAGGCCGTCAATCCACCTTGGCAACTGAGGCAGAATCCGAGAGCCGAGGACGCCGATGAGCCTCGAGAACGCAAACCGGGCAGCTGTTCGAACGTTGAATGAGGACTTGAGAGATTCCAAGGCAACTAGCGTGGCTTCCGACACCTGATTGAAGGCTTCTGAGACTTCGGGTGCTGGTAGAGTAGCGGGAGTGTTCGTTCCAGGCATCCAATCTGAGAATCCCCGAGCAAGGGTCCCCAGTGCCATGATATCGTGATGAATCTGTAGAATGGCTCGTTCATCATGTGATTTCGCCGCTTCCAGGTTCTTCTCCATGTCGAGGAATATCGGGTTGAGCACTGACTGCGCATAAAGGACCTGTTTATCAGCTGAGACAGTGGGCGTCGAACAGATGATACCGACAGCTTCGAAAAGATACAGCTGGCTGTTAAAGATGGCGTCGGCTAACCCTTCGTGGTCCTCCGAAGACATCTCATCACCGTCAGATCCCTCCGAAGGTAGTTCAGCGTGTATTACCAGAAGATCGCCAAGAGCTTCCACAACGGTTTGCGCGACGTTACCGACGTACTGTCTGAGTTGCTTCACCAGGCGCTGGAAAAGGTACCAAGAACGAGTCTTCACCTTCTTGACAGGGTGGTGAACCAGTTGAAGAAAGCTCTCCAACACACCTGGAATTAGATGGGTATGGTGCTGGAAGAATGAGCTATAGCGCACGCAAATCTCCATATACTGTAATTGCGTCGCCGGATGCGTGAATGAACGAATGTCTAAACGTCGTTAGCCCATTTATCAAGATCTTTCCCTCGATATACCTACCAGACTCGACCATCCTCAACATCATTTCGACGAGCCTTTCGGCAGCCTGGTTGTTGGGATTACCCTTGGTGTAGAGACTTCCCGCCTTGACTGCGAGATCTCCAAACAAGAACATTTCGTGCAATGCAAGGTCCAGGTCACGCCAGTCCATTTGGGATCCCGACTGCCGCAGGTTCTCAAAGGTCGTTGCCACCACCTCCGACACAGCCTCCATGTACAGTTGTTCATTGACTGAAGCAATCATCTGCTGAAGAACACCAAGTCTCTTGCGAAGTTCTTGGAATTCTGCCTCGTCCGTCTGCTCATCTTCCTCGCCCCAAGAGGAGGTTTCGTCGTATCGCATCTTGGCAATGATAGCCTTCAGGATCGGAAGGAGGATCGAAGAATGCTGGGCAGCAAGGGCGGGGTTGACTTTGGCGATTCTTCTTAGATATGTCAAGAGGTCGCTGACGCAGGGAATGACTGTTGAGCAGACCTCGTCATATTCATCGGAGAAGTATCTCAGGATATGTGGCAGGAAAACCTGAAGCAACCCATTGGCTTTCTCCTTGCACTCAGCCGAAACGCCTTCCTGTTCCAATGCCCGTACAATATCAATGACGGTGATATTGACTAACTTGGCGACAGCTTCCGCCAGATCGGTGTCATACTTGAAGGTGAACCTATTTCCGTGCAGAGGAGGGCTATTCGAGAGTTGGGAAACAATAGTATCGAGATTCAGGAAGATTATCATGTCGATCTTGTCCTCCGGTTTCATCTTCTTGCCGATGATCTCCGTGAAGACATCGACCGCCGCATCCCGCACCTTCTCTTCCCCTTGCCTCAGATCCGCTTTCTGCGCCCGGCCCAGCTGCTGGAACAAAAGATCAAGCATTGTCTGGTTTACCACAAGACCGATATCAATCCAGCTGACCCAGCTGCCGACAGCCTTCAAGCACATCTCCACAATTACGTCGTTGCCATCCCGCCATTCCGACAAAATCTGTTGCCACGAGCTGGTGATCTTCTGCATATCCCTCTGCCTAATGAGGTCCTTGAGCGCATTCGCCTTGTCCTGTTCATTGCGGGATCGTGAGACCAAAACATCACCGATCTCGTCGTGAATAGAGTTGATGACTCGGAGGTAGAAGATGATTCCGGACGCATTGTCGCGTGTCGTGCTCGAGGCGCTTTTGTGGGTCAGGCTGAGCAGATCATCAAAGAATGATTCCCACCCGCTAGCGTAGAGTGCAGAGAAGAGAAAGGTGATGGTTTGGGCGATTTTGTTCTGGATGTTTGGGGGGTCGGATGCTCCTGCGTCCTGTCCGTACACCTGCCGGAGATATGCCAACAGGCCATCCTTGACGAAGGCTAGGGCCTGCAGGTCTATCAAACCACCCTGTGCGGCGCTATTGACCACTTCCAGAGCCACATGCCTCACGATACCCGAGCGCTGGGGAGTTTGTGTGAACAGTGAAAGGCAGACCTGCCATCCCGACGGGTCGGAGCGAAGTTGATTCACGAATTCGAACGCTTGCGTCTTAAGGGCTGGGTCTGAGGACGGATTCGAGGCGATTTCAATTGCATTTGCTACCTAGTTAGGCGGTACACTGTTAGGCTCATCTCATCCGTAGAATCATCCTTGCTCTTGAAGTAAATAGACATCGGGGAGGTTACGGAGGGGCACACGAGGGGAGGGGTGG
>NW_020798366.1:0-29691 GCF_002237265.1 Aspergillus thermomutatus
TAGAACTAGCAATAGTTAGAGACACCCAGGGCTCACCCCCTGGCGGCCTTTGCCCTGATCAGGGATAGTGGAAAACGTGCAAGTCACGAGCCACGGCCGTAAAATATACACACACACACACACACGCTGCCACGCTGCCACTGCAGACGGACATACGTGTACGGTAGTATATTGAGACGACCCATTGGATGGCCATTGAAATGTTCGAACGGTCCACCACCTGCACGTATGTGTTGTCCCGCGCACCATCACTGTGTGATGATGCGCCCTGCCAGCTCGGTTGCAGGGACCTGCTTACCTGCTCGACGGCATGGCGGTTTCCATACGGGAATATAGTACTGTGGCTGGAAGGGGTATCCCTGCATCTACTCTTTACGTATGATGCATGGACCTGCTCACCTGCTCAAAGGCGTGGCCGTTTGTGACTTTGTATACGGGGATATAGTAATATATCCTTATATTCCCTTATCCTACTGATAGGCGGTCCTGGCGACTGCCTCAACATGATCTTTTCCCTGCTTCCTTCCATTAACCTTGATGGCTGCAAATAGAGCTGAGCTGTACTAGATGTCTAGTGCAACTCCTCAACCCGTATGCCTACCTGCTCTGGCTGTCTGCGGCCATGGGAGCATGTACGGTACAGGACATGTGAGACCTGTCGACGTCGGCTCCGAACTGCGCCTGCGAGGGCCAGAGCGGCACGGTCCTCCCAAGATCCTCACTCCGCAATGAATACTCCTTCCACGGTCCGACGTCCCTACTCCCTGCCCCCTCGACCGGAAGCTGCGCTCCTGCTGAGACCTCTCTCTGCTGTGGTGACTGTGGAGGAGCCACACGCCTGCCCCTGATTGAGTCAGTCCAACAGGCCGTCTGCTCGCAGTGTGAACGGCCCTGTCAATCAGTGGCGATCGCACACCATCAGACCTGCAACCGCGGTTCGTCCCCATCCTGTCCTGTCTGTACGAGCCGCTGCAGTATCCGCTGCTCTTTCCCCGTGGCAAATGCGGCTGGGGCTACATTAATGACTTCCAGAAAGCCCTGCCTTGCACGCAGATCCAGTGGTACCGCCACCTCTTCCTCTCCGAGCGGCGCTTCCAGGTCCTCGGCCGCCTCGCCTGCGAGTACGCCGTTGATATGTTCTCCCGGACTGAGGAGGAGCGATTACGCTACCTGCAGCAGGGACGCCGTGTCCATGCAACATCGATGGATGAGGTCGCTGACTCATCGATCCCTGACCTCTTCCAGAACAAGATCCCAGCGAGCTTCATGGGATCACGCGCCTGGGCCTCCGACCAGGTGACTGACTCACTGGCGATCACCAGAAAGTTGGGAAAGCCGTCCATCTGGTTAACTATGACGACCAACCCGCAGTGGTCAGAGATCCAATCGCAGCTCCTACCGGGCCAGGACGTTACTGATGTCCCAGCTGTTGTCTGCCGCGCCTTCCGCGCGCGACTGGGGGTCCTGAAGGCGTTCCTGCGTAAGGGATTTAGGGGGTTGGTATATGAGATCAGCGTTGTCGAGTTCCAGAAGCGAGGCCTGCCACAGGCCCACATCGTGGTGAAGTTCAAGCAGGAGCCACCGTTGTCAGCGCTCGACATCTTTGTTTCCGCGGAGCTGCCGGATGCAGACCAGGAACCAGATCTCTACCATCAGGTTAGGTGCTTCCACATGCACTCGCAGAACCACCTGACCCATCCAGGGTCGCGCTGTAACCGCAACGGCCGATGTATCTACGGCTACCCGCAGCCCATCAACCCCCACACGCATCTGGATGACCTGGGTCGCGTGCACTACCGGCGCCGTAACACTGAAAGCTGCTGGGTGACACCGCATATACCCGCACTGCTGAAGCTGCTGGACTGCCACATCTATGTAGACGTCTGCTCGACGGCGGTCATCTTCCTCTATCTGTTTAAATACTTCTTCAAGGGCCCTGATCACACCAGGTTCAGTCTTCACAACATAGTGGACCCTGGGGATGAAGAAGACACTGTCAATGAGTATAAGGACTACGTGAGCGCACGGTATCTGTCTGCCTCTGAGGCAGTGTACCAAATCTTTAACTTTAAAACAGTACATAAGAAGCCGAGTGTCCGCTGCCTCCCAGTCCACCTAGAAGGACGTAACCTCACCAGGATGCGCCGTCCAACTGCGCCAGGATTCTTCACAATAAGTGATCTGTTATGGTACTTCCAGCGTCCGCCTACAGAGCCGTTCCAGCAGCTGACATATATGGAATTCTTCAGCCGCTACTACTTCAAGACCTTACCATTAGACAACCCACTTGATAGAGGTCAGGTCCTGATCACCCATGTGGAGACAAGCCAAGGACTGCACCAGAAGGTCTTACGGTGACGTGCAACTGGTGATATTGTCACCCGCATACAGACCATCCAGTTACGCTACAAGGAGCAGTTCTATCTACAAGCGCTGCTACAGGTGCGCCCTGCATCAAGCTTCCAAGATCTTCGTACTGTCCATGGCCACTGCCATAAAACCTACCACGAAGCGGCCACCGCCCTGGGCCTGTTCCACAACGTTAGCGAGGCTGAATACGCCATTAGTGAGGCAATTGCTGCGTACAGCCGCCCCTCACAGCTCCGCTTCTTCTTTGCGTATCTTCTACTGGACCTTCCATTCCCCGCAATCCAAATTTGGACACGGTTCCAGCGTGAACTCTGCGCAGACTACGCACTCCACCATCATACGGACGACGCCACTAATCTGGCCCTGGAGGATATCGCCCGCTACCTCTCCTCGCAAGGCTCCTCCCTGGCCCAATGCGGCTTACCAGAGCCATAACGCCACCACCATGACACTGAGGTGGACCTGGAGCTTAACTTCTTCCATCCACACCAGGCAGCGCTCCGTGCCCGGGTTGATGCGGCCCGTGCGAGGATGAACAGTGACCAGCGACGCATCTTTGAGCGCATCCTGGGCCAGGAGGATCGACATGGTGCAGCCTGCTGCTTTGTCAACGGCCGCACTGGGCGGGCCAAGACCTTTCTGATGGCTGCCCTCTGTGACCAAGTCCGTGGCGATGGTGGCGTTGTCTGTGTCACAGGCACGACTGCGCTCAGTGTCATCCATTATGAGCGCGGTAGGACTGCCCACTCTGCCTTCGGTATTCCTGTGCAGGACAGTGACGAGGGTTTAGAATCAAAGATTAGTCCATATGGTGCGCGTGCAGAACTACTCTGTCGTACTCAACTGATCATCTGAGAAGAGCTACCAATGGCGAAAAAGGCTGTGCTGGAGTGCGCAAACCAGCTACTCCAACACATTATGGATAACCAGCTTCCCTTTGGTGGAAAGACCTTTGTTAGACTGGGTGACTTCCGCCAAGTGGCACCTGTCATCCGTGGCAGCTCTGGCCCATCTGCCACGCTAAACAACTCTATTCACTCCTCATATCTCTGGGACCACTTCGACATCCTGCGTCTGACCATTCCGATCCGGTATGCAGGGCATATGGCTTACGCCACCTGGGTGGACCAGCTCGGTGATGGCGTGGCGCCATTTGAGGCTACTGTGCTAGTGCGACATCTGCAGCATCTTGAAATTATGGACGGTGCTGCAAGATTCCTATTTCTTGATGACTCCCTTGCTACCTTCCCTGATGCTGTCTGCCGAGCATTCCTGAGCCCCTTCAACGCGCGGGTAGATGTGTTCAACCAACTGCTGCTGGACTCCCTGTCAGCGCCTGCCAGTAAACCCTCCCTCTCTGCTGATGTCTGATTAGTATACTAACTACAACGAAGCCGCTTACTACAGTCATGATACGATTAAGGAATGGACGAGTCCAGCTTCCACCTACCGACCGGTGCAGAAGCTGATCTTCTTGCCATGTTACATGAGCCTGGCGTCCCTCCACATAACATTTCTCTTAAAGTCGGCTGCATCACGAGCATCATGCGGAACCTATCCATTGAAAAGGGCCTGGTCAAGAATGTGAGGGTGCAGGTAGTCAACTTACTTATTAATGTCGTCCAGGTGCGTCTCTTGCAACATAATCAGTTACTGACATCTCAAACTACCGGTGAGGAGACGCAGATCTTCTGCCTCCCTCGCATCACCTTTGAATTCCGACCGCATCATGCGAATTGGACCGTCCAGCGTCGCCAGTTCCCACTCCGGCTGGCATACGCCACCACTTTCAACAGTTGTCAGGGCCTGACACTGGACCGCGTCATGCTCGACCTCACCATGCCAGTATTTGCACATGGCCAGCTGTACACCAGCCTCTCTCGCGTCCGGCGTGGAGCTGACATCCGCATCCTCCGGAACCCTTGGGAGCAAGACGAACCAACGCTCAACGTTGTCTATCGCAACCTACTCCTTCCCATATGAGTGGTCCTTCTTTTGCTGATGGAAGCATATTGCGGTATATTACCCGTCTTTACCCCTCCTGCACCTCCTCCTAATGGTGACCTTTTGCCCACGATGGCCCCGCTATGCCAGCACCGCATCGACAGCAGTTATCCCGGCCGCATATCCAATGATCCTTCTTGCTGCACCTCCATATCCGACACCTTGCCAGCTCAGTTACTCGCGGTAATCCCTCTCTGGTCACGTTTACATTAGGCTCTAACCACATTCTGTCCCTTCCATCTCTATATATGTGACGGCTCGGCGGAATAGGAGTCGGGAGGCATGATAAGGAAGGTCACGTGGAGATAGCAGTCCTGTTTACACTGTTTGTTTCTCCTCGTTGATATCTGCTGATCCCGCACATGATACCTGCACTTGCGGATTACCACACTTAGCCACATTTTCGTATGTATGTTACTGTTGTAGCGATATTGGGCTACACGTAAGCTAATTCATATGATTGGTCCCTGATCTGGTGGCATAGCCGAATAAGATTAAACACTAAGTGTCGCAACAAACCCTTGCGACGGAAGTTCTGCTGCATACAGTACGTCGATTGTCTGACGCTACAGGATTTCCATGGCATTAATTGCGCACGCGAGGCTTATTTACCTCTTGGATAAAATTTTCAGCCTCTCGTAATGCAATTCCGTACTGTGATATCGTCAGGGACGGAAAGAAAGATGGCGCTGGCGGCGTGCTACGTAAGACAGTTATCACCTTTCGACTCCCCCCTATGGCAACGGTAACAAGTCTGAGTTTCGCGAGCCCTTCCGTTTTGCCCGATAATGGCGTCAAGCTTGTGCTTGTGGTGATCATAGACTGGCCCGGGCGATGCACCACCATGTCGCGGCCTGGCGATGATGGCAAGAACAATATGGAGGGCTATGTAGAACCGGGTGAGCCCGTGCAGGGCTTTCCGGAATCGGGCGATGGCTTGTTAGATCTCCTATTTACCAGCACGCGTGGGTCGATATCGAAAGGTCAGAGGATGAAGAGATGGAGTACATTGGCTTTGACGCGGCTGAAGGAACAGAATCTAAGCCTTTTATTATGTAATGTATGTATAGGTCCAATGATCTTCATACCGACCTTGCAGTATCTTGAAATCAAGCGATGACACGAGAAGTCGGCGGAAGGCTCTGGTCGGCTTCCCTCTCCTAGAGAATTCTTGTATTTCGGCTTGTAGGAGAAAACTAGCGTGTCGCGGTTCCCCCAAGTCGCAGTGTGTATCTGCCAGACCGCAGAGGACCTGATCGCGAGCTACATCACCTGCAAGCAGGGTATTGTGGCAACTCTGAAGTACCTCTTCTGCTTCCCTTAGTTGCCCTTGGCATCGATAGACTTTAGACAGAGCAATGGACTTGCTCGGAATGATCCTCAATTCCATCAAGGAAGGATTCATGGAGACCTCCCAGCCGTGGATAGCTTCATAAGCGCAATCATATTGCTGACTTTGAAGCAGATTCTCAAGATGTGAGACGTATAAATGACCGTGTATCGCATGCAACCTTTTTTCAAAGGCACCCGTCTTCGGTCGGCTCTTCCATGTATTCATCGATAATCCTTCAGAGCCAATGAAATCTGCCCGTAAACGAACGCTTCGCCGATAGGCAACAGCCGCGTGGAGATATTCCGGTCGTCCATCGTCTAGCAACTCAGTTGCTAGCCAGGGCTTTGTTGGAGGCTCCAATCTGCATAGTTGGCGACATCGTTGGTGCCTCAAGTGCTTTTCTCGATTGAATTTGAATAAATCTCTGCCAATCGCAATGATCTGTCTCCAGACAGTATTTAAGACCGATATATTTTCCCAAGTCATTCGGATTAGCTCCAGCTTTCTAAAGCTGACATTGCCACAGATAAATCCACCGTTAACTCGCGCCACTTCCTCTATCAACCGAGGGCACCATGACCCAAGAACACGTCCTTCCACCGGTTCCTGCCAGGCACGCGGACTTCGTCCCATACATCCAATCCCGGCCCAACAAACCGATTTCAGATCTGATGGGGCCTTACAACGACTATGATGCCATGATGCGCAGGACTTTCGCCCAGCTGCCAGGCCATCCGGCCACCAAGGACAATTTCATGAACATTGTGCCACTGTTTGACGCTAGCGGCTCCGTGAACCTGAAAGTCCGCGCTCGTGACCTTTCAGCAGAATCACAAGAGATTAAGTCTAAGTATATGATGGTCCTTAAAGATGAGGACCGCAGACCGGATGGCTCCCCCGCGGTGGTCGCTAGCCTCAAGGAGTTCCAAACAAATTTCTCGATCTTCTGCGAGGGCTCCCTCAGCAATCTCGACTGGAATAACGTTGTCGCCGCAGGGAGTGCGGTAGCTACCTCACTGCTACCGATTCCAGAAAAGTACGCTCATTCAAAGCGCGGTCTTCGTCAATTCTACCATGAAAAGTTTGCACCTGCGTCCGACGTCGATCTTTTTCTTTACGGTCTATCTGAGGAGCAGGCAATGGAGAAGATTAAGCAAATTAAAGCATCCGTCAGGAGCTCAATTTTACCGGAGACAACTACCGTTCGGACCAAACATGCCATTACTATTAGTGCTTCGTCTCTATAGATCTGTTGCAGAAATCCTGACAGGATTCGATGTTGATTGTTCATGTACAGCATACAACGGGCGTCAGGTGTACCTCGCTCCGCGAGCAGTCGGAGCCTACATCACCCAGATTAACAATATAGATCTGTCAAGACGCTCGCCATCCTATGAAAGCCGCCTGTCAAAGTACTCCCGTAGGGGCTTCGAAATATTTTGGCCAGACCTTGACCGTTCCCGGGTCGACCCAGTACGAGCAATCGCCCTTTTGTCTGCTATCTCCCACTAATTCAAACATAGATGATCTTTGAACGAAACTTCGCACGAACGTTTGGCCTAGCTCGTTTGCTGGTCCTGGAGAAACTGCCGAAGCCCTCCGATCGGCAAGCATATTTGCGTAAAAGACGCCAGGGACGGGGTCGACCCAACAACTACATTTCCGCAACGCCTCTGGAGGAGTGTCTGAAAGATGATCACAACGATGAGATCGCAGATTGCGTCGAAGAGGATGAAGCGTCAGAATACCACACCTGCGTGTGTCTCCTGATGGTTGCGCAGATTCAATGACACTAATCGAAGTTTAGACAATCCCGTACGGCATCGAGTTCAATGCCAAGAAGATTGAAAAATGTCTCTATAATCAAGATCAGCTCCTCAATACGGAATGGAACCGACCAGAAGGCCGTGGGGTAAACCTGCACCGCCATCCCGCTTTCTTCGGCAGCGTGGTGGATGTTATGAGTGACTGCTGTGGCTATTGTCCTCAACCAGCCACCCTGGAGGAGCGGGTGGTGGCTGCAAAGGAAGGCAAGCGCTGTGTCGGGCGATCTAACTTTCCCCAAGGACAACTGTCAAAATGAGCTAGTCCATATTAGGACATCATGTGAAATATTCTAGCGAAGCTGCAGATATAGTGCCTTCGCTCCCAAAGGAGCGGTTAGGCACACACATACAAGATACAACCTCTTGTGTGAGATACGAATACACAGAATGATCCCATCCAAAAAAGGATTACCACAGTAATTCTAACAATTAAGAGTCTCATTCGCTCTAAAAGATACCTGTCTATCTCTATATCTATTATTACTATCATTACTCAATCCAAATCCTACCTATAAAACGATTTGCCCTACCGTAATCCGAATCCCTCTTTAACATGACAACCGCCCAAGATATAACCATACGACTCAACACCCAGGAGGACTGGATGCAGTGGCAGACCCAATTTGAAGGTCTAGCTAGAGGCAAGGATATTTGGGATATCATTACTGGCGATGGAGCAGAGTTATCAAAGCCTGGAATGCCCAATGCGGCGGATTATCTTCCTCCACCCGCCAACAGCACCCGGAGTACCTCCACAGGACCCCAACTATCCCAGGCAGAGCATCAACTGGCTTGGACAATCTATCGAGTCAATTTGGAGGAAAATAATAAACAGAAAGTGGAGTTGAACAAGATTAGGGAGTGGATTCAGAAGACTGTATCACCATAGGTCTATGAATTCTGCTGCATTCCATCTGAATCTTTAAAGGATTGGTATGACAATCTAAAGAAGAACG
This sequence comes from Aspergillus thermomutatus, assembly GCF_002237265.1. NCBI lineage: Eukaryota > Fungi > Ascomycota > Eurotiomycetes > Eurotiales > Aspergillaceae > Aspergillus > Aspergillus thermomutatus. The sequence goes on from NW_020798366.1 coordinate 8,490, forward strand.
TTGGGATTGATGAGTTTAGAGTCAAGGAACTGGCTTGAGAGGCCTACCAGAAGGCCATCAAGACTCCATGATCAAAGGATATCCATGCTTGGATAAACAATTGGGAATTGGCTATACAGAAAGCCATGAAAGCAAAGATTGCAGTTGCTAATTCTCTAGGTGATTAGATTAAAGACTTTCTAACCGCTGTATGACCTTTGAACCCTCATTAGGTAGAATCTTATTGGATAAATAAGAAGCAGGACATTCAAGAAGGAAGTTTATCCTTTAGATTAGTTGCGCAGGACTTCCGTGATAGCATGAATTAAATGGGAACCTCCCAAAGTAAAATTGCTAAGGGATCATTCAGTCCTACCTTTGGAGCTTATGGCAAAGGTAGTAATGCCTCTATCTCTGGAGCTTATGGCAGAGATAGTGATGAAGATAAGGCACCCGCACCAACAAGGAGGTCCTAAAAGCGAAAGCGGAGTACTGAAGATCATGGATCACTGCAGGAGTTCAAAAGGAATGACCCGGGATCATTAAGACTAACAAGGTCCTGCCGAGCTTGTGGACAACTTCATGATTGGAAGGAATGCTTCTATTTATTTCCTAATAAGGCCTCAGAAGGATTCAAGGAGCGTCCTGCTATTAGAAGGCTAGTAAATCTATCCTTGAAGGATGATCAAAGCTTTGCAAAACAGGTGGAAGAGGAGAAGAAGGCATACAATCAAGACGAGTGACTAGTACGAGAGGTTGGAAGAATGCCAGCTTCTTTTGCCTTGCTTCCATCAACATACCCATTAAATAACTCTGCAATCCTTGATTCAGGGACCATAATTCATATCTTCAATAAGCTATCCTGATTCGAAAGTTTTTAAACAGCACCACCAGGAGACTTTATATGGGCAGGGGACTCAAAAGTTCCCATTCAGGGATATGGCAATGTTAACATTACAGTCAACTCATCACTAAGAGGGAGACAAGCAGTGCTACTCCTCGATGATGTTGCCTATTACCCAAATATGGTATGCAATCTGGTGTCACTAAGGAAGTTACACCAAATGAATCTTTGGTGGGATAATCAGCTGGGTCAGAATGTCATTCGAACAAAGGAAGGGATCCCAATTGCCTACCTCGAGGACCGACATGATCAATTTGTCATTGAATATCAGCCGGAAGGATACGCAAGTTTCACCACGACTAGGCCTTCCTATTAAATTCGAAATTCAGTGCTAGCAGATGCTTAAAGGTGGCACCTTCGCCTAGGGCACCCAGGTCCTCAAGCAATAGAGCACCTAGTCAACGCTTCAAAAGGTGCTAGAATCCGTGGGCCAACAACGGTGGAATGTGATGCTTATGGAATTGCTAAAATGAAACGGCAGGTTAGGAGGACTCCGAGAGATATCGAGGAAGGACCTGGATTACAACTAGCGATTGACTTTCACGACTTTGAGAAAGGATATCAAGACTTTCGAAGCCTCATGCTGGTTACAGACAGGTGGTCTGGGCTTGTGTGGGATTACTATCTACAGGACCGGACTTCAGACATGATTATTAAGGCATCAGAGGACCTATTTAGGACTCTAAAGCATCAATACAACATCACACCGAGAATCATTGAATGCGACAATGAGATCGTTACCCGAAAGCCTCAAGTCTGTGCATTTATTTGCTCTAAAGGCATTAAGGTTGAGCCTTCTGCTCCCAACACACAGTCATAAAATGGAGGAGCAGAACGCTCAGGGGGTGTAATAAAGGACAAGGCTCGGGCCATGCGGGAAGGTGCAAAACTGCCTGCATTTCTATGGCCAGAGATTGTACGAGCAGCAGTATACCTATTCAACCGGACACCTCATTATCAAGCCAACTGGAAGGCTCCAATTGATAGATTTCATACCTATATTGCGCACAGTGAAGGGGTTGTGGTAGAGGATCGGAAGCCTCAGCAAGCACATCTAAAGGTCTATGGGTGCAAGGCCTTTACAAATGCAACAGTGCGTACGTCTTCGCCTGCCTGATCAAGAGCTTGCTTAGGATGCTTTGGATGTCCTTGTAGCCGGTCAGTATCTCATTTAAGGTCTGATGATGCTGTTGAGCACGTCTGGCCGATTGTGCTCCTCCTTGTGACCATAGGCGGGCCCTGCGATGACTCCGCGTTCAGGTTCGGGCCCGTGCTGGTGCGCACGTCGCCGGCCCTGTTCGTCTCGTTGATCACAGACAAGAAGGGGTTCTTGGGCGCGGTCGGCTGCATCTGGTTCTCGAACAGGTTGAAGCCCGAGGCCGTGCTCCGGCCCACTTCGAGAAGATGGACGCGGCTCTGACCCTCGTCGCGGTGTTGGACGTGATCACGGGCGAGGCGTTAACGACATGAGTACGAGCACCTGAGCATCATCGCGAACCTGGCCGTGTACTGGTCGAAATCATGGTGTCCGTGTTCCTGCTCTCGCGCATAAACGCCTGCTCGATCACGACCGCCACCAGCGACATGACCTGGCTCAGGACCTGGACCGAGGGCGTGCAGCCGATGCAGGTCAGAGGCGAGTACGACATCACGCCGGCGAACGTGGGCAGGACCCCGTTCTTGTAGGGGCTGATCCCCACGCACAAGCACTTGATCGAGCTCATGGTCGCGATCATCGTCATGTACCTAGGGACGTTCGGATACGTGATCGGTTCCGCGATCCTCTGCAGATTCTTGGAGCATGTCCATGGTCAGCTCCGCGCACGAGTTTTTGATGTCGGTGTCGATCGTGACCAGCTTCGTGGTATCGAGCGAGGTCTTGGGCGACCATCTCGCACTGCATGCGCATGAACGGGTTCATCATGATGTAGCTTATTCGTAGGCGTGAGCTTCTCCTTTTCAACGCGAACATCAGATGCTGCTGCACGAAGTCCAAGAGCAACTCGAGGATCAAGTTCAAAACCAGAACGCATGGCGCCCGTCATCCCATTCATCATGATGACACGACCTAGAGGAAGTTGACGCCCGGACCCTGCTTCTCGCCCTCGTTCGTGAACTGCTTCGTGTTCATACTCGCGAATGGGTTCATGTTGGCGCCGCCGCCGGTGTTGGAGATGGTGACTGTCGTGTTCCGCGCCCGGTCACGGACCTGTTCCTGACGCTGGGCGGCACTGGCTCCATGATCACGTCCTTGAGCAGCCAATGGTTCAAGACCCAGTCCTCGTCCTTGCCAACGGCCACGACATCAGCGTACATCTTCTTGGGCAACCTCTCGTCCGGCTTCAGCACCCCGAGTCCGAGCTTGAACTCGCTCAGCGGCAGATCCGGGAGGATAGTGTTCATCGTGGCCGACAGCGGGATCTCATTCGCAAATCCTTGCGCCTGGGAGTGGAACTAGGGCATGACGTCAATGGTCGAGGAGATCGACCAAGTCATGCTCACGCCGCAGGAGAGGGTCATGGCCTCATCTTGTTGACGTTCCTGAGTGTGGAACGTCAAGGCGGTCATGGAGAGGGACTCGACGTCATGTACCCTCTCGGCTTTGACACCGCGGCCATGTGGACGTCAGGGGGCTCAAGCGTGATAAGGGACCCGGAGCCCGACGTGATGCTGGACACGAACATCGACTCAACCTTGGGCTCGATCCTCTTGGGGAACATGAGCATGATCACGCACAAAATCACCAGCATGGGGACGGCATTATGATCCCCATGAGGATGAACACAGACATTGAGGTGATCGACTGGGCGTCCGACTATTAGCAGAAGAACGGGAACATGCAGATGCGGAAAAGGAAGAACAAGTTGCACCCTTGGTCTTCGAATTTGAACCGACCATCAACGCGAATGTCAACATCGATCGCAATACAGCTACAAAGTTCATTGAGATTCTTCCTTGAAGTCCAGTTACCTTGAAAAATTGATGAATTTGAAATGCATGCCGGAGGAGGGCAACCAACCCCCCCTGCGGAGGCGACCAACTCTTTCGTCAATGACCAGATTTGCTTACAAATTAATCTGCACGACAACTATGTGTACATATCCAGATGCGCTGGCTTACTAAACTCAGTCTCAAATTTCTCGGTCGACTTTGCCGCCAATTCCAGGTGTTCATAACTCATTTGTTTCCTGTCAACGGTAGCCAGTGCGTGCGCGATGGAAGTAAGATTTTTGATCTAATTTGCCTTGGTTACTAGGTGAGATTAGATGCGTGTGACTGTCTTCTTACCTCTCGTCCATTCAAAGCAATGTGCCCCAAACGGCAAAGGTCATCATCATTGATGATGCTGGGACCTTTTGGTGTACAAGCTTTGGAGGTGAAATGTCTCCAGACCTCCTTGCGAGATTCTTCTGTCAGATCTTCGTATTTGATCTTAAGATGGATTCGGCTCAGAACCGCATCGTCAAACTCAATGGCGCGATTTGATGTGAGAAAAAGGATGCCCTCGTAGTATTCCAATTTCCGAAGAAGAACGGTCAGAAGACGATTATAGGCATCAAGGTAAGAGGTGCGCCGTTCCATAAACGCATCAGCCTCGTCGAAGAGGATAACTGCATTAAAATGCTTCGCCACCTTGAATATCATATCAAGCTGGTATTCCAGCGCGTAGAGGTCCCCATGATCGACGATCAATTCACCGGCCGATATCTAGACGCCTTAGTTGATAATAATTGAGATCGGCACTGATTTCTTACCGAGTAAAGAGGGAGCTTGAACCACTCTGCTATTGCTTCAACTGTAAACGTCTTACCGACGCCTGTCAGCCCCCTAGAGAAGGATCTTAGAGAGAATTCCACGACCCCTCCACTCTTAGAGAACTTTTGGTAGTTGCCCGATATTGATCAAATCCGGTCTAGCGTCAAAGAAGCAGATCTGCCTTCTTGCCCCACTTGAGCGGAACCAAAGTCACGTGCATAAGCCCCAGTATGTTTTAGATAGATTCGCGATGCATCTATTGAACCATCAGGAACCAAATATGATTTTATCAAGATTTTGCCCGCTCGAGTCTGAAATGTACTGTCGCATTGTGCCGTGGACTTTGTCTTTTTCTTCGCCAGACCCAAGAACGACGTCGCAGAATGACACAAAAACAAGATCCCGGAAATGTGCCAGGCATGAGAGCACATCTGTGGACTTCTTTGTGAATTGAGCATAGTCAGAAAGAGTGCAAAGAAGGCTGGAATCTGAAAGCAAACATCCATTTGTGTTAGGGTGATTATCAGTGAACGACGAAACCCCTTTTATTAGGCTAGTTATGACTGCTTGGTTATCCCCGAGTCCCAGCTCTTTCCGCCTCAATTCCAAGTTGTTGATATCACACACCTGTCCAATAAGGTCATCGAGCTCTTTCTTCCATCTCTCAGTATTTGGCCGAGTCCGGGGATGATTCTTGAATGGATCGAATTGTATAATTTGGAGCTCCTGGGATGCCGTTCTTTCTTCATCTTCGGAAGCGGGCGGGGTGTGGATGGCTATCTCCCGTGGATATTCGTAAGGCTGCGGGTCATATCCGGCTGTTGGAGTAGGCGACTTCGTTCGACACCAGAGGTAACAAGAAAAGGAAGTGATAGCCATACGGCATTCGAGAGAGGCCATGTTTTTTATTTTAGTTGTTTCGTGCTTGACATGACAGCATCCATGGGGGGCTTTGTATGGGTTAAGGGGCTGTAAGGTCCTATGTATCTTTCCTGTGCATTACATGCAATGTACTCCCCAGCACCTCTTCTCTCACGTAGCTAATCAAGTACTGCCCTGAAAGTATTCGCCGCACTCTCACAATAGTACGGCCATTGTGCCAAATTCTCTCTACTGCGGTGCTTCACCTGACATGGCTGCAAATGCAGACGGATGCCATCTCCCCAAAATGAAGGACTGTGGACAATCTCGACTCTATCAGGCACGTGAAATATCAGAAATGGGGACCTAGTTAAGCCAATATCGCTTAGCGCCGTGGTTGGGAATCGAAGGAACTGTTAATGTCCTGTATATTGCGGGAACTTTAAATCCAGATAAGTGAGGTCAACGCAGATTGACATGGGGAAAAAAATTTGCCACAAGTCAGAGTGAAGCTCTTGTCGCTCGGCTGCGATCTCACATTGGCCTTTACAACGTTTCAGGTTGATGTCCCATTGGGAGTTATTCACCAGCCAGTGGGCAAGATTAAAGGTATTTCTGGCGCCGCTGTACGTGATGGGAGAATTGGAAACTGCGTAAGGACAGTGAAACAAAGTGATAGTGGAATCATGCTGCTTTGGGGTCTTCATCTGGTGCTGCTGGAGGCTGACATGCAAATTTTTAGTGGCAATGAAGCTTCACCAGACCTTACAGTTTCAGTGCCTTACGAGCCGAATTACCTGGCCTATTATTATTCTGCTGAGGACGTTTGGTCGAGAATGACCTTCATTATGTGATTAGTAGGGCCATGAGTCTGAGCGTCTTTCTGTCTGCTGTCAGGGAGGCTTTCAGAAGAGGGCATGACTGGACTGGTAGCAAAATCCTATAGGAGTGGTATCCAGACTTAGTCAAGCATGACGCGGATTGGCACGCAGATATTGATCCTGAGGCCCCTAATCGTTCAATATGGTCATAAAAGGGCTACGAGAGCACGCCCTCGCCTTCGGTTTGATTCTTGCGGTTTATCCCGAAGTACTCCATGCAGATGTTCAGTGTATTATGCACTGCAACACAGTACATGGGGAAACATCTGGCTCGGGCCAGCTTCTTTTGCCCTTTTGTATTGATTCCTGTTGCTTCACTTTGCTTTAAAAGCCACCTAATCCTGCTGAAATTGCCAGTAGCGCCTCTAAATGATTATGTCTAGAGAGATTCCAGGGAGATAAGCTTAACATCTTTTGATCATATCAGGGCTCAAACCCTTTGAGCCTGAACAAGATTAGCACCTCTCAATCGGTCGGGTGAAGGCATAGAATTGAGACCAAATCCTTCCATTATTTTCTTAAGTCAATAGATATCAATTATTTGCTCGGCTTAAGAAACCAACCAATTTCCCTTTTGAAGCTCCTATCCGGAATGCCCAAGAATACCATGACACGACTTTGGCGATTCGTATATCCACTTCTACCAATTTGAAAGCTCGCTGTTCCTCCGGCGTCACGAAGATTGGGTAAGTTATCTAGGGAGAGAGCGCACTGCAGCTCCACCTCTCCGACCATGATGTGGTTGTCGAAATCTAGGCATCTTGGATGACCATTAAATCTTCGTCAGCAGCCCAACTTTGACGAAGTGACTTAATTAATGCCATTTCTTGTGGACCGAAATTAGCTTCAGTTGCCGATCAATGCTGGTCAGGCACTTCAATGTGACGCGAGAGGCCTTTTGTGTCAAACATTTACTTAAACTTTGAGCCATACACTTGTACTCTACAATGATAGTAATAGGCTATTATACAAAAGGAATTTAACAAGTTCTTCATCATTTGATTCATAGAATCATGTCAGACTCAATTAATTGACTATATAGCCATATCTACTTTGGCTTAGAAATTATCATACATATTGAGATTATCATATGAGATATAAACCATTAGCAGTTAAAGAAACAAATGGGTTAGTGTATAAGATGAGTTCAAATAATGGTAAGAATATCATCTCTGCCCAATAACTATGAAACCACTGATCGATGGTCAAATTTTCTTTACTGGATTTATGGATAACGCTAATATGAATTATGTTTGATCAAGTCATATAACTGTGGATCATGTCACTATGAATTGCAGGATTACATGACGGGGATTTAGAAGGCTCTTCAAGAGTCAGTAGGACATGTGTGTTGCTTTGTGAATGATCATCAAGAATAGGCCACCCCGACTGCTCGTCAGCTGTTGGCTCCAGGAAAGTCCCTGTTTCACAATGCTCATGTCTAAGGTGACCGAAGTTGATGCAGCTAAGTAAGGCCTCTTAGTCCTTGAATGTAGAAGGAATGGACTATCCATAGCGGACAGAAGTAGTAAGCTCGCTGGGTATCTGACAGAATGGACAGAGATTGGGGTCAGTGTTAGGTCTCTCATGTCCTTCAGTATAGTATGGGGCGCGAGGAGAGGCAGCAGTGGCTAGCGAAGGTAAGGGCATAGCTGAGGAAGGGAAGAGATTGGCAGAAGATGAATCGAGCAGGGGTGGTAGCCATGGAATACACTGCAACTCAGAGTAATTAGTTTTATTCCTCAGTTGATTCGGGGGAAGTACCTCCTCTTCGCACAACATTCTTGAGCTGTTGCTGCCTGACCCAATGACGCGCGGTGGGAAGACTTGACCCTGTTCCTGCATTTCAAATCAGTACATAAAATAGTAAACGCTGCAATAAAGAGATTCAAGGCGTCAAACTGCGAAAGAAGATGAATTCAGAGCGAATGTTTTCAGGACTTACGGAAGGGGGATGGGCGGGGTCTGCAATCCGCCACGATGCAGCTCGACGGGACGGACCGAACGATACCCAGACCATCCAGGTTGGACGTCTAGGGGAGACCGGCGAGGCCGAAGCGGTGCCCGGACTTGGGGGTGGTGGCGGCCATACGTGAGACGCCGACCAGGTCTGCGAGAGCCGTCTAGTAGCACCAACAGCAGCAGCACATCCCAGAGCGGATCCCCCATCGCCTCCCGGCAGTTAAGCGCCACCTGGTAGTCCTCCAGCACCTGCCGGTTCCCTCGCTCGAACATCCGCATCTGCTGCGCGAATTTCTCCCGGAAAATCCCCCAAACCTGTTGGAACGGAATCGCGCACCCTGAGCCCATCACCTGCCGTTTCACCGGCCGCCCTGCCCGGTCCGCTGCTTCGATCGCCGCCGGTTTGAGGCTGCCCAGCCGTCACGACCTTAGTGGAGATCAACTGGAATGCCGTGTGCAGCACGGTGAACCATGTGGAGTGCACGGACGACCACGCCTGCCGCGCCCCGATTGTCCATGGTACAGCTCACGCGCGAAATCCTGCCGCCCTTGGTGAGTCACCCGCACCTGTAGCTCTGCTGACGTTCCCACGAGTGGGAGGAGGGTCTGATAGGATCTAGAGAGGTCAGTCCACCGTCATGGAAAGAGTGAAAGAAGGGCGGGGGGGAGGAGGGAGGTGCAAGAAGACACCAGGGAGAAGCCATACTGCTAGAAAAATGGGTTTGGACACTCCGCCCAGGATGTAATCACTGCCTGCTGCTCACCAGCCCCCAGTGCTGCTGGGTCAGGGACACCGTCCCTGGGGCAGCCGAGGGAGCAGCTGATGCCGGACAAACTCCCGCTCTGGGGGATCCACAAGTCCCAGAAAACTTCCTTAAGAAACTCCGTCGCCCCGTGCGGTCCCTGGATGCCCCGATGCTGAATTCCTGGAACCACAGAAGACTGTGCCGCGCCATCGCCACATCCGCTCCGTAATGCAACGCCAGTCCTGCCGCGTGGAGCAGGATCGGCCGTCCAGTATGGCTGCGCGGCCACCGGCCGTGGTGCAGGATTCCATCCCCCGTCCGGAGGCCGAGCAGCTGTGGCGGCACATACGGCCACCCACCGTGCACAAGGCTGTCCATTGTCCCCAGGGGACGCAGCATGGACAGCATCAGCGCCATGGCCGTCCCAGTGAAGCAGTACAGTCCCAGCCGTCCAGCACCGCCATTCCTTCTGATAGGGCCAACCCAAGACCGCATGATCCGCGGGACTGAAATCGTCCGAGCATCTCGTCCGTGACCACTTCCACCATCTGCGCAAACGCCCCCAACACCCCAGGGAAGACCGCCGGCCGAAACAGCCAGAGGAGGTGCAGATACGACTGGCTTTTCCGGAGGAAGAACTGCATCAGCTGGAAAATCGGCTGCACCACCGTGCGGAACTGGCGGTGCGCTGGGAGGAGCTCACTCACATCCATGGAGAGCACCTGCTCCATCCGGTATGCCACCTCGTGCGTTGTAATCTCCTGCTCAATCCGCCGCCGCTCCTGAGCAAATGACTTTGACACGGACGGGTCCTGGGGGCTGCGCTGGCCCGCCGGTTGCTCCAGCAGTCGGGTCTGCCGGGGTCGAATCCGGGCTGGAATGCTCTCCCCCTCCGTGCGGGGCAGGGCGTACGAAACGTACCCAATGTGGTCCAGGATTTATTTATGTTCCAGCTCCGTCAGCAGCTCCTGCAGCCCAGGAGGATAGAGGCCGGAGAGAGGGATCCCATCAGGTGGGGGCACCGGCCCTGCGTTCGGAAGGGGGTGAGCCGGGGAGGAATGGGAGTCAGACCCAGAGTCAGATTCGAAGTCTGGGCCCAGGCGACTCTCCTGACTGAGGGACTGTAGTTCATCCGTCACCTTGATCTAAACGTAGGCGCCAAAGTCATACGCGTGGAAGGCCGGCTGGTTCTTGGTCCAGAAGGGATTGTATGAATGGGCCTGCACATGTTCATCCCACCACGCCATGAATTCATGCTGAATGGTGGTCCATTTGTTAAGCGTGATTGTTTGCGTGCTGGGTCCATCTAACTGCCAGGAGGGTTCGATCCCCCTCCCAGCAACTTTCCGGTCAGGGAGATTGTCTTGATGTAGGAGGCCGGTGCCTCGGCGTGATGCACCTGCAGCGCACTGCGCTGGGAGGCGGCCTCCTGTCGCGCCTGGGCTTCACGCCGGGAATCAGGGAGCTCCTCCACCCGTGGCATGATTAGATGCATCATGAGATACCAGGTGTCCCGGCTCGCGGCCGACGCAATCCGGAATGTGCGATGTTCAAGGGAAAATGGGAGGAGGTGGTGCAGCTGCTTGCCGTATACGGAGCACGCCAGGACCGGAAACCAATGGTGATATTGTCAAAGAACCGCTCACTAGGCCGTGTCAGGGGCTGGAGTGGACGCCCAATGATGCCAAGATAGTCGAGAAAGAACATGGAATAGAACTCATCGCGGGTCTGAGCCGTGCGAGCTGCCGTAGTCTACTGTATATCGCTTATGGAGCATTGCGAGAGCCTGGCGGGCGTTGAAATCAGGATGGACAACTTGGCAAGAAAGTCCTGGACTACCGGCCGGTCAACATCCACGTAAGTAGAAAAAGGGTGAGGGGGTGCGGGAGCAGACGGACTTTTTACCTTATGATCTCCTATTTGATGGTTAATCCGCCAGGAATACGCAGAAGTGGGATCAACATCCTCAGCATCCTCTGGGAAGAGATTGATGTCGCTGGGCAACAGTCCATCCTCCATGTCGGACTCAGGCTCACGGGTCGCCATGAAACAGGTTGCCCCAGGTTCATCCTCATGCTCACTACTTGCACAGGGAGGCGGCGGGTTAGGGGATCCAAGAGAAGAGGGATCTTCCTCAGAGCCGGGAGAGTCGCACCACAAGACAATCCATGTGGGGTCAAGGAATAGACTTAGATCAATGAGGCGGGTATAATATGAATGTAGGCACAAGGTTTTCTGGCCCTACAAAGGCGAGAAATAACGTGTGAGTCTTGGTCGCGTCATGCAGATGACTGATGAAAGCTATCACCTTTTTTTTGCTTTTGGTTTTTGCTTCTTTTACGCGTTGCACAATTTTTCAAGTGACTTTCGGTCACGCTCATGCTGGATCATCTAGGGACTTCCATTTTTAAGCTAAGTGTTATCAGCAGCGCCCCTTCACCTCAACGATAATATTCGACCTACTACTCACCACTATAAAGCTGGATTCTTATTCTGAAATTGAGGATCGCATGTCTGAAACCTGCGAAGCCGCTAGACGCGTCAAAAATCCGAATATCAGCGCGTTATCGCGTCAATTTAGTGTTCCTTACCAGCGGCTTCGGGCACGTCTTAAGGGACGAGCAACTCGATCTTTACGTCCTACTCCAGCGAAAGCGCTTGACGATGCGCAAGAAAAGGCCCTAATTCGTTGGATTCAACAGTTAGGTTCTCTGCATACTCCGCCTACTCCTGCAATGATTAAACGTACTGCGAATTCAATTCTTCAGCGGAATGCGGAAGGCACGGAGAACAAGGCACCGCGTACAGTTGGCAACGCCTGGGTCTATCGCTTTATTAAACGCCTACCAGACGAATTCACGTTGGTCAAGCAGAAACCAAAGGAGAAAAAACGCCTAAATGCAGAGGATCTTGGTCTAATTCAACATTGGTACGATGTTTTAGAGGGGTTCATCTCGCAGATTCCGCCTCGAAATATCTATAATTTTGACGAAACTGGCTTTCAATTAGGCCAAGGAAAGGCTCAAAAAGTGGTTACAACAAGGCCTAATCAGGCCTTAAGAGGCAATCCATCAGGAGAAGTAGGAGAATTGGTTTCTGCAATTGAATGTGTTGCTGCAGATGGGTCTACTATACCGCCATATGTCATCTTCAAAGGCGTCGTACACATGGAGCGATGGTACGATTCAGATATTCCTGGCGAATACCGTATAGCTGTGTCGCCTAAAGGTTATTCTACTGATTCAATTGGCCTTGACTGGATTCATCATTTTGATTGCCATACAAAACATCGTCTTCAGCGAAAAAATGAGCCCCGTCTACTACTTTTTGATGGCCACGGATCTCATCTAACGTATGAATTTCTTCAGTTCTGCGGTCAAAACTATATAATTCCTTATTGCTTTCTTTCTCATACGACGCATCTTATTCAACCGCTTGATGGTCAGCCATTCCAGGTGTATAAACACTACTATCGCCAGCGGAACAATTACCTTGCTCAGATAGGTGTGGAAACTGACGATAAAAGCGATTTTTTACGAGAGATTCCTGCAGTATGCGAGAAAACCTTCAAAGCTCGTACAATTCGCGATGCCTTCAGAAAACGAGGAATCTATCCATTCAATTCTGAAGAGATTTTAGGGCCTCTGCGCGAGGCTAGAGACCCTACGCCTGAAATCGACTTTCTTACTACCCCGCCGCCGCCATCTAGTTCCTCGCCTTCATCTACAATACGAGGGCTTCATCGAAGTATTGGAAAAGTACAGGATTATATTGACAATAGCCCAGAGCTTGATCAGAGCTCTGTACGACGTCTTGATCGCGTGTTTAAAAGCTCTTTAGAAACAACCGAATTAGCTGGCCAACTTCGAAAGGACCTAGAGCTCCACCTTCAACATCGAAAGCCTCAATTCAAAAGAAAATCACAGAGAAGGATCCAATATACAGGACCTTTGACTGTACACAATGCCAAACGCCGTATTCAGTATAGGAATGAGGAGGAAAGACATCAAGAACTTCGGCGGCTTAAGAAGATGCGAACTTCAGAATGCAATATCTCAACCCCGCAAGCAGATACGGAGATTCTACCTAGCCAGGAAGGTAGTCAGGTGGATAATGAAGGTTCTAAGCAGTTGTTTTGGATAGATTCGCAAGGCGAGGTTGTATAATAGCTTGAATAGCTTCAATTTTATCATTGAGATGAAAATTATCGTTGAGGTGAAGCAGCCCCACCCGCCCTTCGGGCGTGTTGGTCTGCTTACTAGAGACGGCTAATTGCCTTTCCTTACAGGCCAGAGCTGGCTTGAGCCTTGGGTCCGCCTTTCCATTGAGATCCTTCACGCTCTAAGGGCACCATCCGGCAGGACGCACCGACTGTTGAGGCAACATGGGAGGACAGGGTGGGGGCGGAGTGTGGTCTACCGGCGACGAAGTGGAGACTCACCATCAACCAAGCACATCACCCATCTCTACCACCCTAGACCTAAACAGGATAAACACTAACCAACGTATGGCCAGCACGGCTACAGCTCAACGCAACGCTTCCCCTCAACGTAAAAAAATCGAATTTGAAGCTATTCAAACGTAGATATCAACCAAACACGCGGTTAAATTTAATTTTGAACGATATTGACAGATTCGTCTATCCAGGTGATACTACAAAACACGGGTTCTTCTGAAAGATAGAGCGTTGGGGAGGGAGAAACGCGTTCTCTTTCTACCGCGTCAACCAGTCCCTGGAGGTCCCTTCCGTGCCGAATTCTTGTTTGCTGCCAGATATCTTCAACTTCCTTTGCTTCTTGAGCATCTAGGTGATCTTTGACATCCTGGGCGTAGATAAAAGATGCCATTTTAACCCGCTCCTTAGATCTCTTCGCGCTGGTAGGCTTCTGCTTCTCCGCAAGCTCCTCTTCCCAGCGCTTCTTATGAAGAGATAGCAATTCGGATTGGAATAGGGCGCCACGGAATAATCATTGGATCAAAGGAGATAGATCAGGCTGAGCAGCACGGATAGATTCAGCTAGTTTACGCGTTGAATGAGTGGTGATAGGGGTTTTAGGGATAAGCTGGGTCCGCGAAGCTGTAGGGGTCCCTGGATAGCTTCCTTTGCTGATTCCTTCAGTATCAGTCCCTAGATGGCATCCTTCCGTGGCTTGTACTACTGGAGATGCCATAGTAGAAGCCACAGAAGGATGTTTATCTAAGACTGATTCCCCATTATATATCTTCAGAGAATCGTCACCATTCCATCCCATCTTTTTCAGTACGTATTCGGAGTTCCATGGCTGCATTCCAGTCTCTCGCCAGCCCGCTTGTATAATAGGTGGTTTGAATGTCATCTCCCAGATATAGCGAATATTATAGAGAAATTGAACCTTATCGTACTCCTGGCCGGCGATTTGAGATAGCTGATTGACTGCGGAGGCATGATTCTTCTTTAGCTGCTGAAATGGAATAGAATCTAGAGGCTGAAGATAGTGAGTAAGATGAGCAGGAAGTGGCATAACAAGAATCTCCTGTTCTTCACAATATCTTAGCAGCTCGTAGGTTAGATGAGCCTTATGTTGATCCATGATTAGGAGATGGTATCGACCTTGCTGTCGCCTCTTCGTAAAGGCATCAAAATGATGAATCCAGTGGTAGGCTATCTTTCCACTGATATTGCCATAAGGAGATGTCTGGATGATATAATCTCTAGGAATCTGAGTCTTCTGGAACCAATCTTGAAGGTATACCACTCTAGGGATGATTAGTATAGGAGGAAGCACATATCCATCTTTGGATATACACTCTACAGAGGTGATCAACTGCCTGCTTGACCCGCCAGCAAGGGTAGTATCTTGATGCGGATAGCGAGTAAAGACTGTCTCTACCCTTCCCTGCCCGATCGGAAGCCAGTTTCATCCATATTGTATATATCCGTGTCTAGTATTCCCTTCGCCTCAATCTGAACCTGTAGATATCCATACCACCCTAGTATGACATCTGGATCTTCCGCATGCGCTCGCTGAAGCTCTTTAATCTGTCGCTTTGTCTTCTGATAATCTGGATTCTGCCTCATAAAGCAGTAGACCCAGTTCCGTGATAGCTTCAGGGGTGGTTCTGCTGGATCAGAACTATGCTAGAGAATCGATCCCGCCACTTCTTGGATCAACGCAGGGGCAAGGGGGGCGCCGATACGGTCGTACGAGTCGATATGATCAAAAAGGACCCTATATTGCACGTCATCCAGGCGTATATTGATGCGTTTTCGGGTGCTTCGTGAGTCTCTTCCTTGTAACCGATGATAAAACCGATGGTAGGGCACGCCGAATTCCTCTCGCAAATTTGGTCATCGAAATCTTGGGATTTTCGCGTCGTTTTTCGTGGAAAGCATAGATCGCCTCCTCTATTTTCGATTCCTCTGATTTATATTGAGAAGACATGGTGGTTGGGTTGATAAAATCTAGGAAGTTTGAACCTATTCAGAAGAATTGATTTATTTTACGTTGAGGGGAAGCGTTGCGTTGAGCTGTAGCCGACCCATACCATCTTGGTGTGGGGCGGCCCATGGCGACGAGTATCAAGACACGACCACTTGCTATGCACAGCCTGCGGCTGTAACATCTCAAAAGAACCAATCATTGACCAGTGAATCCCCACTAAGAACCAAGACATATCCCGTTGGTCTGGCTATCTCTGATTGCTCAGAATTTAGGGCCTTCTGATTGGTGATAATGCGCTGTGCAGGCTTGGGGCTCGAGCAAGTTAATTTCCCAGATGATCGTCAGCCTTGCATCAGGTCTAGATAGCAACAATGGAAGTTAGTGCCCGAATAAGTCAAGACTCGACCTTGAGATTGAATCTCGTCCTCTTTGGGAAAGGTGTATGTTTGGCGCTATGCTTAAGGATTCAGGCAGAGGAATGTTTCTTACGAAGTCTGAAATCTGCCTCTTTCAATGACTGTAGCAACCAGTCAAAAAGTGTTCAGGTGTACAAGTGTGATCATGCGGCAGTGCAGGGGTACTGCTGCCTTAGCGACCAAGTGGTTTCTGCCTACTTTGTTCATTTGTACAACTAGCTAAGAGTTTGTTGCTTGTTACATCAAAAATAATGACCACGTCTTTGCTTCTAAGATAATTTGCTTCCTTGGTGAACTGGGTAGGATCCCTTCGGTTTGGGTAGAGTTTTCAACGAATGGTGGGAGCTTGGTTATGTGGAGGGTTGTTTGACTGGGATTGTTGGAATGCGCAATTCCGGCGAGCATTCTACCCTTCATGAAACTTCTTGCCAAAATTTTTGCCCTGTGTTTGAGTTCATTTTGTGTAATGACATAATTAACCCCTGTCAGCCTATACAGTATTGTACCAGACTGACAACCATAGGAATTGTGCGCGTCGGTCTCACCCTGTACAGTGATCATGCACAGATCCGTCAATCAGAGACGCATATAAGACACCGGCGCCTAACAGCAGCAAGCCTCCTGCTTTTCAGATTCCAAAGGGTTAGCTTGTAGTTCTCCCTGTGGGTAGAAAAAATATAAAAACAGAAGCCTTCGTCACTTGCACAATTTATGCGGTCTTTGGCTGTAATTTATAGTATTTGGTTTACACAAGGTATTTAAGGATGTATTCAGGCATACCATACTCAGTGACAGACTGTAGTTTTTTTTGGTAGATCATTCACTTGGTGCTTCACCCTTTTTCTTTTAGGCTGAATTTCGCCGGTCTAACAATGCATATTGCTTTTGTGGTCTTTCAATGGATTTCAGCCTGACAGGTAAACATTTCCCCCATGTTCCCACTGTTTATGTGGCTGTCAGAAACACTCAACATGACAAGGCAGCCATTTCCATGGAAGAGACTTAAATGGGCGCCTTGTTGTCCTAATGTTAGCCCAGACGTCAGTGATCTCCTGACACAACGCAGTTTTGGCTTCGCATGCATTATACTCAGAGCGGTCATGCTGACGCACCATGTTGCAAATCATATCCTGTTACTATGGCTAATGGATTAGAATGTTCTGCTTGCTCTTCAATGCTTAGCAATTTTATCTCTTGATTCATTCCCCTGCTCATCAACTAGTGTACAGAAACAACAAGCTTCATGTCCACAACCAAAGCACTTCACATTATAGAATTCGCACTGTTGGTCACATTTACAACAGTACCCTCTTGATTTCTGTTTTATCCGTCCTTGACGGTTATCCTTATGCACCCTTATCACCTAGAATGTTTTTAATTGTTTGTGTTCCATCAATGCTCAGATTCTGAGGGTTCGGGTCAGGTTTAATTATGCTTTCACTGCGGACATCATCACCACAGGATATTGTCTCATCTGGTGCCTTAAATTTAGGGTGTTTGATCATGTGCGCTGGTATATAAATTCGTTCCTTGCTTTTCTTCACAGTTTGGTGCACTTCTAGAGAGTCAACACCTCCATATTGTCTGGGCGGCGTTTGTGCATCAGTCATAGGACCACCAGCGAGCTCTTCTGCACGAATATTAATTTTCAAATAATAAAGCAGCAAAAATAGTGCATGTTCCTATTCATTTCACTTTGCAGGTCTCCAGAGTCCAGGGACCAGGGCGAACTCAAACAATCTTTCCAGGCGACCCCCCAAGGTACAATCAGGTAGAAGAGAGAAACCGCCAAAAAGAATGAAAAAAAAAAAAAAAATAAAAATAAAAATAACAAACTCCGTCCATGTTCACAGCAACAGAATCAAGGAACGTTCCTGTTACAAATGCTACTGTTAATATAAGGTATTCCCAGGCGAAGCTCTGACTTCCAAGGTGATGGACTTGTCAACCCAAGTCCAGGACCAATGAAACAGTCGAAGATCTGGTCCTTTCTGCAGCAAGGGCTCAATTTCGAGCTCATCTACGCTAAGATCCGGCGGATGAGTGGCGCTCGAGGCCGGTTTTCAGGATCAGGAAGTACCTTTTTTTCTGAACGGAGCTGTAGGATAACCGTAGGGGGAAAGGCGAAAGCTCCCATATCATTAGAACGAATACTAAAAAGATGCCTGTTGACGGCATCTTGTGGCATGCACTCTTACTGCTTAGGCTCGCCTCCAGTGTATTTGCCCTTGTTCTTGCCTCTTGTAATATTCATTCCGGGGCCCAAATGTGGTTTTCCAGTCATGGCGGCCAAACGCCAAATCTTCATTCTGCACTAGAATTTGCGCGACAGCACATCAAATCGCAATCAATATCGACCGATCTAAATTGACGCTAAGCCAAACATGTAAGATTCATTCTCATGAACAAACAAATCATACTTACTCCAAAGGACAACCCAAGAATGAATGTTCGCTGAATGATCGAAAGTTTGTCAATGACAATTCTACTATGGAGTTGCTTTGGCGATCAAGGAAAGACTAAGTTACTGAATTATCTATCATTGAATTAGCCTCAAAAACGCCAGATCCGCCTTGTAGTTAGATTATCTGAAAATATTATAGGTTATCTGGTTTAGTTATACACTATCACGCTGCTTACTTTTAAGGCCCCACTTTCAAATGAACTTAAGTTTGCTTAAGAAAGTTGCCGCCACCCTGTATACAGGGCTAGACTCTTATCTAGTACAGGACTTTGTTATTTTACACGTCATACAGTATGGTAAATTTCCAGGAAAATACATGTTCTGATGCCTTCCTAATAAAGCTTAGTGTTACAAAACGCGTGCACCAGTTTTGCAACTTCAAGCTAAGTTAGCCTGTAAAATTCCTGAGGCCATACATCACCCAAAATAGAAAGGAACTTTGTCATCAATGCACAGGTGTTAAAGTATTTATAAGTATACTGAATGCTTAACCATTTTATGTTTCTCTCTCCATTCTGCACTTTATTATGGCTATGTGTCCACGAACAACAGCAAAGAAGCTACCACATTATAATAGACTGCTAAAAACAAATCGTTTATCCAGCTGCCAGGAAAAGAGAAACTCTGTTTATAAGCTATATTTGCCCCTCTCACCAGAAGTGTCATCTTTCGACTCGAGTGACATCAAACAGAGAAGGTGCCAAGTTTGTCACAAGCTATATCGGCAGACTCAAGGGTGAGCTAAAACCAACTCCGTAGATAGAAAATTATGGTAATATATTAAATTAATGTAGACGGCATTGCCAGATTGAATACCGTATGCTGCGCCATGCATATCCATATTACACTTGCTGCTCTGATTCTGGTTCCCATTTATGAAATGCTTGTCTAGCAAGAATGTGGATGTTTTTGAGGTCTGCCTAGGCTTTTATTGATGCTTTTAAAAACATTTCAACTTAGTACTCTTGATGACGGCTCTCCATTCCAAGACTGCGCATCCCAAAATGGCAAACCTTCTATCTGTTCCAACTGAGTTGCTGGTATTGATTTTCGAGAATCTTTCTGATCCGGATGACCCCATATGTCTTGCAAAGACTTATAAAGCTCTGCGCAAAATTACCACAGTTATAAGCCCAAGCTACTCTGGTCTATAATTGTGACCATTTTCACCCTCAGACCTATTATTCAATTGCTAATTATAAGCAGCAGAATTCTGACCATCACAAATATTTTCTGCCCTTTATTGATTGCATGATATAATGCATGGTACAGAACATCATACTACCTTGAAGTTTCCAGTTGAGCCTCTTCTGCCACCAGCCCGGATGTTGGGTGATTATTCCAAACCCCGATTTTATAAGCAGCTTCAAGCCAACGACAAAGACAACACGAACAAGCACCTCAAAAATATACTTACTCGGTGGCAACAAACCAGTTGGCTTCCAAATATTTACATGAATAACATCGACCTGTATTTGCCTTTCATGCCTTTCGTCAACCTGGAGAAAAACAACCTTGATTGATGCTTTCGAAGAACTAAGGATCTGGCTAATTGGATCCGCGGACGACAAATTTCTCTTCAGTTAGCGAAGGACGCGTGAACCCTGACTCCTTCCCTGAAACTTGTCTAAGAATAAACCTGGTTACATCCGACCGCGGAAGCCTTTGTTCTCTCCTTTAATTTCAAAGTCATTTCAGAGTGTCATTACAATATGCACGGATAAGATCAAGTAGTCGCCTCTGACTCTAGATACTTAGCTAGTAGATTCTATCAAGGGTAGACCAATGTGCTGGGATACTCTGGCACCTGCAATAGAGTATCTCAGAGATGGAGATACTGGGGATTGCGCATATCAGGAAAGCAGGGAGCCGATAACCTGGTTACGCTCCATATTGTTAGACGCTACTTTCTGTAGCTGTTAGGCGTACCCTCTCAAATATCTGGTCATGCTGGTTATCCCGGCACTCTAACAACCTCACCTCGATCTTCTTGTCCTTCCCTTCCTCTCTGCATCCCTTAGCGGACTTCTTAGAAGTGCTCCCCCAGACTTTTGCTTATGAATGAGATCCAAATCTTGCCGATTAGATAACAGCTAGAGGTACTGTTAATTAGTGTCAAAATCCGCAATACCGATGTGAGTTCGGAAAACGCTAGTAATCTATATGTCGGCTTGAAGTTCATTGAAGGTCTTGTCGTTCTCAAACGAGTGACTATCTAGGCCATATATACACCATAGAGGTGGCAAAAATAAGGCATTTTCTTTCAGAGAATTCGTCATCCATAACATCAAATAGTAGATCAGTATATCTGAATAGCATCATATGCGATGATCACTACGGAGTATTTCAGATGGCAATCCAGACATTCCTAATTAGGTTAGCGGTAATTTTATATCAACAATTAGTTACTCCAGAAATGCCTTGCATAAGCAGGTTGATACTCGTCGCCACGGGCCCAACCCACATCCTTCGGATATGGGTCGGCTACGGCTCAACGTAACTTTGCACCTCAACGCAAAAGAATTTCCCATATAAAATCAATATAAGATAGGGCAAATAAGTCAACCATAATAGCAGCTATAAGTATGTACTAGTGCTAGGGGTCTTAGTATTCATATATTCTATCTAATTAACTAAAAAAACGGTTGAAATAGCTTTATTCTGTTACGGGCTAGGCCGTAGGTAAACCTATGACTAGGTATGTACAATAAGAACTCGCTGAAGAACTAGAATAGGGGGGTCTGCGGGCCTGGGTAGAAATATCCGATTGTGCACGTGACTTGGACCGTTAGTCCATAAATTACTTCATAT
>NW_020798367.1:0-29159 GCF_002237265.1 Aspergillus thermomutatus
CAGAAGGCTGCATATTGTGTTCGGCGTGGTTGGCGGTGAATTTATAGATGTATAAGAGTACGCCAACACCGGCTTGGGTTGGATTTGTGAATATTAGTGTTGAGAATTCCCCAAAAAAGCCGACAAAAAAAAAAAAGAAAATTAAATGATTGACACAAAAAAAAAAAAAAAAAAAAAAAAAAAAAAAAAAAGAAAGGAAAGACTTACCACTTGATAGCAAATCTGGTCACTCTTGGCTTCTCAGCAAGAATATTCCGGCGGATTCGTTCAATAATCGGCTTGGCGGGAGGGTCCTGGGTGAGCTCTTCCGAGTCGTATTCGTTGTTCACGTAGTACCCAACACGAACAAATTCTCTGCCATCATAGCTGCAAGTGAGAAGAATCACTGTGACGCCAAGAATTTCTGAAGTAGGGATTCGCTTCAGGTCCGGAGCGTCGGCCTCGAAAAGGAACTTGTTCACACCAACGGGGATGGGTCCGACAAGAAGAGAGTCGAGTTCCTGGTCATATTCAGAACTATTCAGGTCAGCGACAGCAAATCACATTTTGTGTCCTGCAATCTTGACTTACGATGTAGCAGAGCCGACGTAAGTGAGTTTCCATTCCAAGTCTGGTAACTCAGTCGTTAGTGACACTCAACCTAGCTGAAAAAAGCACATTGAGTGTGTCACCTTTCTGGAGCTGTTCAAGGCACTCAAAGGTAATCTCGAATTGATATGGAGCAAGAAAAGGGGCGGGATTGTTGACAATCTTGACTCCGAGAAGTGAGACCACGGACATGGTGATTGATATGTGATGGCGTTAGATGAGGCAGGAAACCTTTTTTGTTGGACAGTAATGGGACTGAGAAAACGAGATATGTAAGACGCACGAGGCGATGGGTGAAAAAAGTGAAAACTATTGAACAAGGAGAAGTCGGGAAGAAATAACAAACACAGTTTCCATCGAGGGGGATAAATCATGCAAGTAGCAACTCCCAACCGAAAGAAGTAAGTAATTAACCGACGCGCTGCCCTCGCGTCCCTCCTCTCTGTCGCGCCTCACCGCCTTTATCACGTGACTTGACTACGATGACATCTGCAGCTTCTGCCGCAGCTCTGTGCGACAGCCACCTTCAGCAGCCCCATGTGGGAGTTTCTTTGTCCTGCACATTTCGGTTCCTTTTTCGTCAGCAGACGCTGATCTCTCTCATTTGCATTTTCAGGTGTTGTCCTTGAATTCTTCCTGGTCAATTACTTCAAATTCTTCATTTAGTGTAGGTGAGCGACTGCCGCAGATCTTCTGGGTCAACTTACTGATCGCACATTACTTGACCAGGCCATTCGTTTGCAGCCATTTTGTCTTGTCGCGTTTGAGATCTTCGTATCCTGTCATGGCTGAAGAAGATGCTGAGAAAGCCTTTTTCCAGGCTCAGGCTATGAATGCGGAATCTGTGGACTATAAGGCTGTTGAAGAGCATGGTGCAGATAGTTCAGATTCAGATGATTATGATCCTTCAAAAACACTCCAAGACCAATATTCTTCCTCCTTGACAGATCTCAAGCAAAGTGAAAATGTTTCTTCCAGTGCCTCTCCAGAACCAAACCCTACCGAGCAAACTTCTGTTCCACCAGACGATGATCCTAGTCAACCGGCTGGTACATCCTATCCTTCTCAGACCCCCTCACGAGCTGAGTCTCGGGCTTCCACTACGGTACCAACGTCCGGTACATCTGTGCAACCGAAGACCAGAACAATCGGAGGATTTGTGGTTGAGGATGAAGACGAGGACGATGCGGGTGATGCTGATTATGAGCCCCCAGCTGTACTTGGTGTTGAGGACGTGAATACTGTTCCTACGAGTGTGCCTCGGCAATCCATCTCAGGAAATGAAAATGAAGCTTCTTCTACCCCTGATGTATCCTTGGATGACGCTGCGCAACAGTCTGCCAGCCTGAACAATGTTTCCCATAGCTCTTACTCTCCTGCTCCTGCTGTTGCCCCTAAAAGTGATGTGGCTGTTGCTGCTGGACAGAGTATGTACAACTCACATGCTTTACAGTCTGAAAAAGTGCGAGACAACGCGGCGGCTACTCCTAGACCGGATTCTCCTTCGACCTCGAAAGGTCGCTTGCCTCACGATCGAGTTGGCATCTTGGAAGACAGAATCCAAGAGGATCCTCGTGGCGACATTCCTGCCTGGCTCGAATTGATCAACGAACACAGAAGTCGCAATAGGATTGATGGCGCGCGTGATGTCTTTGAACGGTTTTTGAAGGTTTTCCCCTTTGCTGTGAGTACGCTCGAGTCACTTCAACATCAACGAGAGAAAGCTGACCGATCTCAGGCCGAACAATGGGTGGCGTATGCCAAGATGGAATCCGAGCTCAACGACCTTTATCGGCTCGAGCAAATCTTCAATCGAACCCTTCTAACCATCCCGGATGTCCAGCTGTGGTCGGTGTACCTGGATTACGTCCGTAGGCGTAATCCTTTGACAACGGACACAACTGGACAAGCGAGGAGGATTATCTCGTCCGCTTATGAGTTGGCGTTTCAGCACGTCGGCGTAGACAAGGATTCGGGTTCTATCTGGTCGGACTACGTTCAGTTCGTTCGATCGGGGCCAGGCAATGTCGGTGGCTCTGGTTGGCAAGACCAGCAGAAGATGGACCTGCTTCGGAAGGCATATCAGAAAGCCATTGGCGTTCCAACTCAAGCTGTCAATACTCTCTGGAAAGAGTACGACCAGTTCGAGATGGGCCTAAACAAACTTACGGTAAGTTCGAGCGATCCTGCGAAGGTTCTACATTTTTTAATATCTTCTCCCACTATTATAGGGTCGTAAATTCCTCCAGGAGCAGTCGCCGGCGTATATGACCGCTCGTAGCTCGTTTACAGAGCTGCAAAATATCACAAGGGATCTAATACGCACAACGTTGCCCAGATTGCCCCCTGTGCCGGGTTCTGATGGTGATATTGAATTCACCCAGCAGGTTGATATTTGGAAGCGTTGGATCAAGTGGGAAAAGGGAGATCCACTTGTGTTGAAAGAAGAGGATCCGGCTGCTTTCAAAGGCCGCGTTGTTTATGTCTACAAACAAGCTCTCATGGCCCTGAGGTTTTTGCCGGAAATGTGGTTTGATGCGGCCGAGTTCTGTTTTCTGAATGATCTGGAGAATGAAGGAAACGAGTTCCTCAAACAGGGCATGGAAGCTAACCCTGAAAGTTGTCTTCTTGCCTTCAAGCGTGCAGACCGACTCGAAATCACATCGGAGTCTGAGCAAGATCCCATCAAACGAGGTGCCAAGGTCCGGGAACCCTACGATAAACTACTTGATGCTTTATACGATCTGATTGCGAAAGCACGCACGAGAGAAGCTCAAGACGTCGCACGCCTTGAAGAGACTTTTGCAAAGATGAACGCCGACAAGCCACCTGCAAAAACTGACGATGATGATGACGATCAAAGCGAGGCAAAAGCAAGAGAATCAGTTAAAAATGCGCAGATCGATGCTGTTCGCAAAGCACACGCCATACAAATCGGCATTCTCTCAAAGACGATCTCTTTCGCCTGGATTGCCCTCATGCGGGCCATGCGCCGTATCCAGGGCAAAGGTAAGCCCGGGGAGACGCCTGGCTCCCGACAAGTGTTCGCCGATGCGCGCAAGAGAGGTCGCATTACTAGCGACGTCTACATTGCCAGCGCCCTCATTGAGTACCACTGTTATAAGGACCCTGCGGCCACAAAGATTTTTGAGCGTGGTGCTAAGCTGTTCCCGGAAGATGAGAATTTTGCACTCGAGTACTTGAAGCATTTGATTGATATCAACGATGTTATCAGTAAGTTACCACTGTTTTTTCCAATGTAATCTGATTCCTAATCCGTTTTCCAGATGCGAGAGCAGTGTTCGAGATGACGGTCAGGAAGCTGGCGTCTAACCCTGAGAACGTTCACAAGACCAAGCCAATATTCGCCTTTCTTCATGAGTACGAGTCCCGGTATGGCGATCTGGTTCAGGTGATCAACCTCGAAAATCGGATGCGTGAATTGTTTCCTGAAGATCCTACCTTGGAACAATTTGCCCACCGTTATTCGGCTCCTACTTTCGACCCGACCGCTGTGCGGCCGATTATATCGCCGTCTCAGATGCGACCAAAGGTAGCCTTCCCTACAACGGAACAGCCAATGTCCCGCCATGGAACCCCCACGCCGAGATATCCAGGCTCTGTTACAGACTCTCCTAAACGACCACTGGAGGACTTTGACGATGACTACAACCGGCCACGCAAGTTTGTGAGGGCCGAATCACCTTTAAAGACCACTCAACGGCGACAAATGGATCAGCAGAAGCGGTCACAACTCAGTGGTGTTCAGACTGGATCGCAATTTAGATCTCAAGGCTCACCAGCTCCATTACCTCGCGATATTGTTCATCTCCTGAGCATCATCCCTCCAGCCTCCGCGTACACGGCCGGTAGATTCTCCCCGGAGAAATTGGTCGATCTCATTCGCAGAATCGAGATGCCGAGCTCCATCTCCCAGATTCCTCTTCCACAGTCAGCTCGGGGGCTTGGAACTACGCAAACACCAATGCAACCATTTTCTGGTAAGGCTTCTCCTTCGCTTTCCATTCGAGCTGTCTCATAGTTGCGCTCCGTCTGGATGATTAACACTATTGATGTTCCAGGGATGTACCGCTAGTATTCGTCTTCTCGGTTGTTCCCTCTTCGAGATGGAAGTGCCTTGGAGACAGCCTCTGGTTTCGAAACTCGCCTTGCATGAGATTTTCCTTGCACCCAGAGCTAGCATATCCACAAGACTTCCTTCGAGCTTGGTTTGACGAGACGTCGTTATAGCTTCGACCACAAACCTCATATGAATCACCTTTGGCGGCGGTCAGTTTCTGGACTTTCTTTTGGTTGGAATGCATCTTCGGATCAGGTCTGGTTTGTACAGTTGTTCAAGACATGGCATACTACTAATGGGACATGGAGTCCCTGACGGTCAGCGAATCTTTCCCTTTTACTGCATCAGCCCTCGATCGATTCTCGAGTTTCAAGGTTGTGTTCATGTTTCTCCCCGACGATCAATGTCAATACCATAATACCAAATCATATTGTCGTGCTTCTTCTTCGTATACACCATTAATTCTTGGGGTTGGTTCCCTCTTGTTTTTCTACAACAAATCACTCAGTTTGTTGACCGTGCTGAGCCTGTGCCTTTAAGCCGTGAAAATCCGTCCTCCCCCTAAACCGGGAATCAGCGACTCCCGAAGTACCCAGAATGATGTCCCTCCATCGCAACATCGCTAACCATGATTTCTCGGACAGCGCCTCCTTCTCGCCTCTCAAAACCTACATTCCAGGAGAGAATATGATCCCGTCCACCTCCTGTAAGCTAGCCTTGGCTCCCTTGGCCTCCAAATAAGATTTTTGGGCCTCGTGTAGGGAATGCCTCCAAGATACCCGACTCCAGCATATATCAAACCAGACTTTCGGGATGCTCTGCAACGAGTCCCGGACGCTCCGAGACTGTGTATATAAAGGGAAAGGGTCGTCTTAGGGTCAAAAAACCGAGAGTCGTATATCGAGGACATTCTGAAACAGACATTGGTTAGTACCACACCACAAAAGAGTGTCTTTGAAGTCACCTTGTAGCAAGAGCAGATGTGTTTCAATCTCTCCTTTATTCTTCCCGAAACCACATCTCTGAAGTTCCTTTATGATCAGAAAATACTTCATCTTACCTTTCCTTCTTATCATATCGACCTCAGCTGGCTGTTCTTGTGCAAAGCCCTCCTGTTGCACTACCACCATTATTCGCACCTCACCAGTACCTGTCCAATTTCACTAGGTGCTGTTACCCCCGGCGATAACACATCAACAAACCAGACCATAACGTGTGCCTTCCTTTCCTGGTGAGCGTGTCGTAAACAAAAACACTCTCTCATCACTTCCTCCTCTCTCTGCTCACCTTTTACCTCTCTGCTCCCTCACATATCACCTCACTTCCCTCATCTTCTATCAGCCTCTTCAGCAGCATCGCTATCTTTCTCACCTCTCCATCTTGCTCACATCAAGCCTCATCTCCCTGCTTCGGCTCGCTCACTTACACGTATCCCAGGCCATCGGGTCACGCGGTAGTGCTTCCCTCCTGCCTATTTAAGCATCCTTCTTCTCTCTCATCCCTCTTCCTTCCTTCCCTCTTCCCTCCTTCCCTCTTCCTTCCTTCCCTCTTCCTTCCATACCTTACCTGCTCATCTGCCCTCTTCCCCTGCTGTGCTTCTTCCTGCGTCCTGCTTGTCGTCTTCCTTGAGAGACATCCGTCCACCTTCTCCCTTCTGTTTACCTCTCCCACATTCTCCGTCCTTTTCATTCGCTGCTCCCAACTCCACCAGATTGCCCTTTTGGCGGACTACCTAAAGTCTGGCCTGCTTCTTGAAACAAGCCGAATATCCCCTTGCTCCTGTTTTCGACAAGTTTCCCGCGTCGCCTTCAAACTGAGTCGTTCTTCGATTTCGCAGCTTGCTCTGTCCGCCAGATATCCAGGTAAGTACTCCCCATCGACGCTATAGCCGACCTGCACCAGTAGCATCGGAGCCACTTTCATGTATCCATGGGCAATCCTCTCCTCTGTTTCTCAAAGAAGCAGTAGGCTGAAATTCAGTCCTTCCCTTTCCCTGTAGCATAGCTTGTCCTGTCGAGACAATCGACTTGCATGGCCGGTGTTCTTTTGTTTCCCGATATCCAGCTGTCCTTTGTGTTCAATCCTGCGTTTCAAAACTGTGTTCGAGTTAGTCTAACAATCGTCCAAGAAACAGAAAGCAAACGGCTCTTAGCGAATTTCTCAATCAGTAGCAACAATGGCTGCTCCAGGACCCGGTCCCATTGGAGACCCGGCTTCGGATCGTCCAAAGCACGTCACCGATATGTGCAAGAATATTGACTTGCCCATGGGTGCATTCCAGATCAACCACTTGGTAAGTCGATTCTCGAGTTGGATCCTGCAAAAACACAATTCCTCTGAGAATGGCGTTTGTTTTGCCGCGGGGAGATTCACACCTTTAAGAACAATTCTATTGTTCACAGGAGGTTGATGAATATTATTACCCATTGCTGCTGTCCTTTAATACCCTGTTTCCCCTGTCTCATTCACTAGCCTTTTCTTTTTCATTAACCACCACCTGCTGCAATTAATATTTCTTAAATAGTCTTCCTTCACTGCCCACTTCAACATCAAGCCCTGCCCATTCACACTTCTTATCCATCAAACAGCCTATGCATCCATCGCATTTATTCACCGGCTACAAGCTTCCCATTGATGTAGGAAGCCGACATTCAATCTTTGAGTCCTTTTCCTTTTTCACATTCACATAGCCTATGCCATATCAACTCCTTCTCATGGCGACGGCAAAGTTATATAAACCCCCTTCTCCTCCCCTGCTCTGCTTTCTTCTTTCCTTCTCGAACAAACACAGACATCCCAAGCTTCTCTTGTCTTTGAGTCACTGCAATATCTCATCCGCTTCTTTAACTACAACACTTACTTCATTCCATTACCATCTTCATCATGGAGGAAGTCGAGCTCATGAACAAACTTGAAGGCGGCCTTCGCCATCTTCGTGTTCGCACTACTGACGACGTTCTCAAGTACCATGTTCCCGTTGAGACGGTTGCTCGTCCCAACCACAACCAGACTGGAAAGGAGATCGAAGTTCTCATGAACGCCTATCCCATCACCAAGTTCCCTACTCGCAATGTCTACCAGTACGACGTAAGTATTTCCTGTCCTCAATCGAACGAACAAGAGAATCCTTGGAGCTGCACCTTGCTAACCAAGGCAAAGGTTCAAATTGGAAACGGTGTTGAGAAGAATGCTGTCATCAAGAAGGTCTGGAATTGCAATGCTCGCAAGGCCTCTCTGAAGCAGATCGTCTTCGATGGTCAGAAGCTCGCCTGGTATGTGATAACACTAATCTTGCTCTGAACAACAACTGATTAGCCATACACAGGTCCATGAATAACTACCCCAATGGTTTGAACGTGGTTGTCGACCTTGATGCTGAACAGGGCCGCCCTGCTGGTAGAACTAGCAATACCTTCCGTTTGACTGTTCGCCCTACGAAGACTGTCAACCTTGCTGTGCTCAACGCCTGGCTTACTGGACGCACCTCTATGACGGAGGCGGTCCTTGAGGCTATGAGTAAGTACACCGTCTGTCTGAGCTGCATTGTGTTCAGTGACTAATAGCCACAGACTTCCTTGATCATGTTCTTCGTGAGCATCCAAGCGGCAAATTCCTCGCCATTCGTCGCTCCTTCTTCGATCCCAACGGAGAAAATGAAGACCTCGGAAACGGCGTCCTGGCCTTCAAGGGCGTCTACCAGGCGATCCGTCCTGCACTGGTAAGCCAGCTACTCATTCTTGTTGATCAGATCAAGCTCTTGACTAATCGTTGCATTAGGGCCGTGGTCTCATTGTCAACGTCGATGTGTCGAACTCCTGCTTCTGGGCGCGGACTTCTTTCATGGGCGCCGCCATGGCGGTTCTCGACTGCCGTGACCATCAGCATCTGATGCACGTTCTCAAGCCTGTTGCTGACGGCCATGGTGGTGTTACCGAGTCGACTGGCTTTTACGAGGTTCACCGTCGCCTTCGAAAGCTCCAGGTTCAGCCGCATTACCGAGGCTGTCCTTGCCTCGGTGTTGATTTCATCGTCAAGGGCTTGCTCAACGCCAACGCCCGGCAGTACATTATCGAAATCAAGGACAAAGCCACCGGAAAACCCCAGAAGATGAGCGTGGAGGCCTACTTTAAAAAGAAGTACAATCTGACCTTGAACTACTGGGAACTTCCTATGGTTGAGATGACCAAGAAAGGCGTCGTCTACCCGATGGAAGTCTTGACCATCCACGGACTTCACCGTTACCCATGGAAATTGAACGAGTATCAGACTTCGCATATGATCAAGTATGCCGCATCGCGTCCTGCGGATCGTCTCAATTCCATTCACAAGTCCAAGGCTATGCTCGACCATGGAAAAGACCCTGTCCTTAACACTTTCGGCCTTGCGATCGACAACAACATGATTCGCACCAAGGCTCGTCTTTTGCCGAGCCCCGATATCCAGTTTGGTGGAAACCAGCGCCTCTCTCCTGGCACCAACGGTCGTTGGGATCTTCGTGGCAAGAAATTCTACCAGCCAAACAAGCGGCCCCTGGAAGCGTGGGGTGTGGGCTTCTTCCCAGGAAAGCGCAACGCTATCAACCAAACCCAGGTTCAGCAGTTCTGTGACTTGCTCATGAAGACTTACTCTGGTCATGGTGGTGTCGTCAAAAACAGGCCCCACATCCTCGAACTTCGAGAGGACATTGGTGAAGCTATGAAGCGTCTCTACAATTCGACTGGTCAACGGTTCCAGAAAGATCCCCAGCTTCTCTTGGTCATTGTTCCGGACAAGAACTCCTTTACTTACACACGCATCAAGAAGTCTTGCGACTGCCGTTGGGGTGTGCCCTCCCAAGTCTTGCAGTCGGGCCACTGTGTCAAGCTCAACCCTCAGTACGCCTCCAATGTCTTGATGAAGGTCAATGCCAAGCTCGGTGGTACCACTGCTCGTGCTGTGCCCAAGGTTACTGAAGCATCTCTACGTCCTCGCTCCATGATCATCGGTGCTGATGTGACCCACTCTCCTCTGGGTGTCTGGTCGCCTTCCATGGCGGCAATGTCTGTTTGCATGGACACTTTCGGTGGCCGCTACTGGGGAGCCTGCGAGGCCAACGGAGATCGCCTCGAGATTATTGCCACTTCCAACATTGAGGTTATCTTGACTCCCCTGATCCGCGAATGGATGGCCACTGTCGGAGAGGGTAGGGCTCCCGACCATGTCTACTACTTCCGAGACGGTGTTTCCACTGGACAGTTCGAACATGTCCTTCAGCATGAGGTCTTTGACATGAAGGCCATCTTCATGAAGCTTACCCAAGATCAATTCAAGGGCAAGTTCACCGTTGTCGTTGCGAACAAGCGTCATCACCTGCGTGCCTTCCCTCGTCCTGGCGACCGTAATTCCGCGGATCGCAATGGCAACCCTCTTCCTGGCACCCTGATCACTCGAGACGTTACCAGCCCTCACGACTGGGATTTCCTTCTCTACTCGCACATCGCGCTCCAGGGTACTTCCCGTCCCGTGCACTACCATGTGATCCTCGACCAGATCAAGCACAAGGCCCAAGAGCTTGAGAATATGATCTACGACCACTGCTACCAGTACATGCGGTCGACAACCTCAGTCTCCCTATGTAAGTCACTCACTTCTCTCGCTTGCATGACATTGATTTTGCTAACATATTACAATTACAAGTCCCTGCTGTGTACTATGCTCATCTCATTGCGACTCGAGCCCGTCACCATGAGGATGTCCCGGCTAGCTCTGGTCCTCAGAGCGGTCCTGAGGTGAAGATGACCAACCCCAAGCCGAAGAACCGCCCCGATGATCCACGTCTTCTCCCCATTCATGGCACCTCGAACCGACTGCCTTTTGGAATGTGGTACATCTGAAGATTGGCACACCGGTCACGACTCGTCCTCGACCAAATCTGGCAACTTGCTTGAATGGTTCCCCAGTTGCACTTTGTTTTTCTTTTGTGATTCAGCGATTTTCAGCTATGGAGGTACACTTGGAATTCAGGTCAGCGACAGCTGAACCAGTTGGGACCGACTGACTCACTCTAGCGAGACGGATGGACCTGACGCGACGGCAGTTGCAAGCCAGAATACACAATTTGTACCTTAGCAATGGATATCATAGCAACCTTATGGGAATCATTTTCTTGTTCATATCTTGTTTAAATGACTCTGATGAACCGTAGGTTAAAGGCCACCCTACATTGGACATGGATCTGCTTCGGTAAAGACTTCTCTAGGGGATCCGTATAATGGCCTCGTCGTAACCATGTGCGCGTAGTTTCCATCCATAAGTTGCCTTACTTGAGTAGTGGCGTGGCTGATGCGACGCTACAACCTCAAAGAATGAGGTGAAGTTATGCTGAGACAGAGTTCATGCAGACTTAGGATAATGTATCGGCTGCAAAGGTTCATTTATCTTCTCTCTTTTTTCGAGTAATAGGCCATATACCCTTGCCAGATCATTGCCCCCAGCCGGCTACGAAGACAATCATACATAATAACAAGAGGTATGGTCACGGAGGTAGACAGTACTTATGCAAGTAAGGAAGGGCGATGCTTCGGGCTTGATTAAATGAATCATGACTGTTCAAAATCGATACAATACCCGGACAGAACCCGACAAAAGCCGGACAGCAAACCAAAAAAAGGCAGAAGAAGCGGGTGAAGAGAAAGAACTAAGATGCACAGCCGTGTTGATCAGAAGATGTGTTGCCGGGGGACGTAGAATTGATGCTGGTGTTCATGTCCATGCGAGTCTCGAGTGTTCATTGTGGAATTTGGGAAGATGTGATGGAAAGGAGAAGCGAGAGATTGATAGTGTATACCACTGACGCTGACGTATTCTATGTTGTGTTGCAAAAGGTTGACGGTGTTGATGATGGAAAGTTGGATTCGAGACAAGGGAAGCGGCGGCAGTGTAAGTGGATTGAGGAGAACCGGTAGCTCAATGACTCCTTTTTTTACCAATGATCAGATGCTACAATCCATATAATGCAACATTGGGGTCATCAGAATATTACCGCTTCAGCCTTATGGAGGTTGGTGATCGCTGCTGGTATCCGCTGTCTGGTCTAATTGCGGAGGAAGGCGTCAAGGCGTTTGTATGCTATTTATGTTCAAGAAGGCGCAGGGTAGTCAAGGGGAGCAACCGTGAGAAAAAGAGAAAAAGGGTAAGAAAACATTGTTGAGAAAGAAAGACCAGGTATAAAGATAGTAAGTAGTAATGGTAAAGTTACAATACATAAGAAGTCCTCTTCAAGGCGACCGGAAGCACCTGGATATCCATCCTCAATGAAGATCAAGCCGGTTCGGCATCGCAATCATAAATCATGACGCACCGCCCGCAGCTCCATTCGTCAAGGGTACAGTACTGTCGTTGCTTTTACTCTGGTCCGGATTTGCGGTGTTGGTGGAAGCGCTGCTTTCACCACCAACGACATCCGACACACCAGAGCTGTCAACCCCATTCTTAGCACTGCTCACTTCGGTTGTTGAGACCGCGGAGGTCTCATCTGCTGCAGCATCACCGGCCTTCAGATTCGTCAAGGCCGGATTGGTAGGTAGCCCACCGTCCATGCTCGTTGCAGCTTCATCGCCCCCGGCAGTGGATCCTGGGATGCCTGCTGACCCGCTATTCTTCTTGACCTTTTTCTTGCTAGGCTCTGAGAAGGAGGGCCTTGGCACAGCCGACTGCCCGGGAGCAGACGGCGGGAGTGGCCTTTTCTGCGGACTGGAGGTAAGGCCCTGTTGGCCAGAAGGGGGAGGAATTTTGCCAGATGCTGGAAGGCGGGGTCGCGCAGCCATTGGTCTCTGCTTGGGCGGAAGCTCGAGGTCTTCCACAAGAGGCTCGTTGTTGCTTGCCTGTAACTTGGCACGGAAGAATCCCTGCACCAGACCAATCTGCTTGGGCAATGTTTCTGACGTGATGCGTGGGTAGGGAGGTGGAGGTGAGAAAAGCGTGACGGCTTGAGCAGCGCTTTCAAAGGAGGATTAGCTCAAAATTTCGCTTTCAAAGTGCATAAACAATTGACATACCTTGGGTTCTGGGCCTGAGCGGCATTATACATCCTGTTTTGAAGAAGGTGAAGGGGAACGCTGAGCGTTGCAAGGCCAAATTCTCTGTCCAGTCCCAACTCCTTGAATCCAAAAAAGTCTTCGTCGATGTCCTCAGCGAAATCACCGCCGATAAACTGCTCACTTCCATCCGCAAATGCCTTCGAGCCATCCTCACCGCCGTCCGCAAGGGCAGGACGCAAGAGTTCCGAAAGCAGGGACCGCAGGCGCTCGTGCACAGTCGCCAATTTCGTTCCGAGTCGCTCGACATCATCCTTGATGTAGGACTCGAGGGATTCGACGTCTGTTCCAACCGAAGAGAGAGTGTGTAAGACAATCTCAGGTTCAGTATAGGCCCGCTTCCACTGTGAAGTCGAGGACGAGGTTTCTGAGGTTTCGGTAGGAGGGACTTTCGGAGCTTCCATGTAAGATTTCATGGTCTCGCCGATCTTCAAGAAGAAGTCCGAAGCAATATCGGTCACTGCGTCCAGTGCTGACGGCTGATACTCCTCAAACCCGGTATGATAAAAGATCTTGGCAACTGAGCGCTGCAGAGCGGCTTTGCAGACCCAAGGAGCCATCACTGGCCCTTCATCATTCATGACATGAGGAGGGACATCTGCCTCGACAAAGGGTTCTGGATTATACTTCTGAAATTGATTTTGATACATCTAGGACAGTATTAGGGGGTTCCTAGTTACTAACACAAAGGACCGAGGCTTACCTGAGATTGCAATTGCATCTGCTTAACAATCCCAATTTTCGAGCAGATCTTTCGTGTTTCTTGCATTTGCCGCATATTTGCATCCATTTTTCGAGAGAGCTTGCTATCCGGTTGAACAAACAGTCCCTTTGGCAGAATCCTCAGAAACTCCTCTGATGCATCGATGACATTACCATCGGCATCTTCCCTCCACAGCAACTGTTCGGGGAGATCAGGAACACCAGACATAACGTCGTAGTAATCGGGAATGACCCTCTCCTCGTCACCTTCAATGCCCTCGGCCAAGGTCTCACCAGCAGCATCGGCCTCCATGGCCTGCGAGTTTGCATCGCGGGCCTGATCGCCTTCTGCAATGCTCTGTTTCTGGTTTCTCAGCCATCTTCTCATTCCATGCTTTGTCCTAAGCAAGGCCGGTTCGTCCGAGTTGAGCTTGTCGCCTTTGAAGAGGCGATGGCGCTCCGCAGCAATGACTGCTCGGTCTTTCTTCGTGACCTGCTTCCAGACCTTGTATTCAGGATCCTCAATCTCTATACCCGGTGTGTTCAGAGCGCTCAGTGCATTGCTTGGAGTTGGTAA
Source organism: Aspergillus thermomutatus (assembly GCF_002237265.1). Classification (NCBI taxonomy): domain Eukaryota; kingdom Fungi; phylum Ascomycota; class Eurotiomycetes; order Eurotiales; family Aspergillaceae; genus Aspergillus; species Aspergillus thermomutatus. Next base: position 14,024 of record NW_020798367.1, read on the forward strand.
AGCGTCGATCTCCATCGAGTCTCTGTGGACGCCTGGTAGTCCCGTTCCGGCGCCAGCAGGGTCAGAAGGCGTTTGGGTTCTCGGAGGCGGCGTTGCGAATCCATTCGGAGCTCCCTCCATGGCAACATCGGAGTCCGAACGTACAGGCGCGGGCGGCTGAGAAGCTGGAGGTTCCGACGTATTCCGAGCCGGAGCGGCGCCCTTCTTGGCGGCCGACTTCCCGGGGGCTTTCCTGCCTCTTGACGACATTATAGGCTCGTCGTCACTTTCCTCGGCGCCGTCAAGCTCCGCGAGCTGCATCCTGCGTTCCTCCGCCTCGACTTCAGCGCGATCTCTGATGACGATCTCCGGTATCAGGGGAACCAGCTTTTCGGTCTCCTTCTTCATGTACATGGCGTGCTTGCGCAGGAAATGCTCTGGATTCGTGTTGTACTTGAAACAGTTGGACCAGATGAGGTTGAGGTCATCGACAAACTCCTGTTTCGATTTGTACTGAAGCGCCTTGAGTTTCTTTGTCATTGTCCCCAGATCCATCGGGTGCTTGATGACTGTGATAGAGATCAGTACAGCTATTACTTCATACTACTACAGGATTTCGTTCAGAAAAGAGGATGATTCCTTACTGGTATAATAGTCCGGAGCATCTCGCTTGTTGACACGAGTCAAGAAAGCGGATGAATGCTCTGTCATAGCCTTGAGCTCGCTCAACACCTTCTCGGCAGCTTCGTAGAGCTCCTCCTGACCAATCTTGTCTTCACTGGCCCATTTGCTCCGATTCTTGCGGACTTCGCTCATCAGGCTTCGAAGTTCGGCGTCCGATGCTTGAACCATGTTGCGCTTCATGTCGATCCTCGCAATTAGGTTCTTCAAGGTCAGGCTCGAAGCGCCCAAGTTGGCATTACTCAGGGAGCCGTAACCGTTCGTGTTCGTGTTCACATTGGTGCTGCCGGCATTGGCTTGACTCGACATCTCCGCTTCTACTTGCCTCTCGGATTCTTCCAGACGCTGTTGGTCCAGCATAGCATCCCTGTCGTTCTCTAACGTGTGAAACATGGTATGGAAACTTCTCCGCGCAGCTTCCTCGGTGGCTTTCTTGTCCTCCTCCAGCTTCTTTCGGATGTCCTCAAGTGTCTCCTTCTTCACTTCTTTCAAGCTATCGGCCGCAAACGATGCAGCGGTACTCGGACGATGCTTCGGAGACGGGACGCCACTGGGGTCATGGGACGGAAGCGATGACTTGGACTTGGGCGGGGTGGGAGCCTCAGCCTCCTCCTCATCGTCATCGTCGTAGTCATCGTAGTCATCGTCATCCATCTTTCTCGCCGGTTTCTTAGGGGCAGCGGGAAGCGACACCGGTTCGTCGGCGCGGTGGGTTTGGAACTCGGATTCCTCCGTCTCCGCGTCAGCAGCGCCGACGAGGTCCTCTTCTGCGGTATGTTTTTTCGCAAACAGGGCGTTTATTTTCGCCTCGCTGCGCTTGTACAAATCGCGAAAGGTGGCAATGCGTGGATCTTCCTCGGCCGCAGTATCAGACTCCGATATCAAAGTACCCGCGTGAGCCCCATCGGCCCCGGCAGAGGCTCGCATCTGCGGCGTCTTGAGCCCGGAAAAGGATTTAGAGTAGCCATTGACAGACCGCAAGTCATTGTGATCGTCGAGGTGCCGGAGGTGCCCTGGTGGCTGCCAGGTGTGGTGGTGACCGAGCGACATGCTCGCTCCAAAACCCCGGTTCTGGGGCGGGCGAGGGGGCTCGTTTCTCCACGTTTAGGAACAAGTCCAAGAGGGGAAGAACAGGGGGAGTTGACGAGGAAAAAAAGACATAGAGAGAAAGAGCCAATCGAGAGAAGTTACAGGAAGATACTTCCCGGTCCAAAGCCGATGGCGCAGGTGATGAAATTTGATGACGAAGATGGACGCTTCTGTATGAGGATCTCTGCGCGAACGGATGAGGTGAAGTCGACCGTGAAGGCGGAAAGGCTGCCGCAGTTTCAGACCAATTGCGCAGTTCGAGGTTGGAGGCAGCAAGAGGACAATCACGATCAATCTCTCTGTTGGATTGGTCGTAGAAGGTCAATAGGACGAATATGATTGTCAGTATGGCTTCTGTCAACAGTATTTTCTATTGTCAACCTCGAGTGATGTTCTCCCATTATTCGCCTAACGACAATAATGCAGCAACCCATCCAGATGCAGCAGCACATGACGAACCCGGAACATCGCCAGTAATCGATCAGTAGACTAGCAGTAACGAGACATCACCATCTTCTTCACTCAATAATACCGGTCGACAAATCTCCCAAGATAGCCTCGCGCTCCTTATCCACTACAGTTCTTCTTCTTTACTGATTCCACCATGCGAATCCGCTACCCCTTCGCAGGTAAGTCAAATATTCTACCCGTAGTTTCAGGCATCACTTACTCTTTCCGGCCAATACAACACATCACGATTAACATAACATCCGACTAACAACACACAGGCGCCTTTCTCTTCCTCCTAATCCTCGCAGCCTACATCGGCCTGCTCCCTCACAGCACCTCCTCCTCAATCCCATCAAATCTCCAACCAAACGACAAATTCCTCCACGTCGTCACCTTCTTCTTCCTCTCCCTCGTCTTCTACTGGATCCCAGATACCACCCGCCGCCGCAGCCTGCAATTGACCCTGCTCATCTGCACCCTCATCCTCGGCATCGGCTCCGAGATCGTCCAGGCCATTCTCCCCAACGACCGCCCATTCGACCCCTTCGACATCCTCGCCAACCTCGTCGGCAGCCTCGGCGCCGTCGGCCTGTGCAGCTGGTACCACCGGCGGATGCTGGAGCGGCGGCGCAAGGCGCGCTTCGGGGCACTGGGCGACGAGCACGGGGATGACGTCGAGCTGGGCGTCGCTGGCGGTTCGGAGAGTGGCCTGGGACCGCAGGAATCGGGCGTGATGACGCTGGAGCAGGAGGTCGACAACTGGGATGAGAATGCGGTGGATAACTGGGATACGGAGGAGGGCGTTGATGAGTACGCTGCTGCTGCTGCGGGTCGGGGCCCGGAGTCCAAGGTCTCGCCTGTCAACGGCGAGGGCGCGAAACGGAATGATTGATTCGGCTTGCGGCTTGTTTGATCCGTACGGTCTTGCCCGTTGCGTCGGGCAGACTAGAAAAAAACCACCGATGTGTGCATTTACAGGTCGCTCATCGCTGATGAGCCCATCCTTCCTCATGATCTGATCGAACCGACATTGCGTCCTATGTCTTGCCTATATGCCTCCCGCTCTACCTTAATGACTGTCTCTGGGGAAAAGAATCCTTGTTTATGATATTTATGGTCATGTTGTGAATCTTTCGGGTGACGCTGTACATTGATATCGTCCGTTTTCTCGCGCTCATATACCACCCTCTACTTTGGGAAATTTCTGTTTGGATTTCACGGCGTCGCATGTACTTAGCGAGAACCTATAAAACAACTTTTTTTTCTCGCTGGATATGGATCTTGCAGTTGAATCTGGGTCTACATGTCTACGGATTTCCGCGAGTCTAATATATCCGTTACGCCTCGAGGACAGATCGTTCAGTCGATTCAATGGCTCTAAAGAAACATGCATTGGATATATTCCTCGTAACCATATTCAGAAAATTTATGTTACACCAATTCTAATGCTGGGACGTTCCGACCAGGGAGAAGAAGAACGACAGTGAAAGGAAGAGGGAAACGCACAGGAGTCACTAATCAGTGAAGTACTCAAACATGATCCGGTATGCGATAATGTGCGAGAAGTGAAGAATAGACGCGATGCAGGCCAGGAAATCATGATAAGTCATCAACGTAAAACAGGTGGAGTGTATCTGAAGGTAAGTGATCATATGTACGCGGAATCGAAATGTGTGGAGGTGTAATCTGAGTGCTTCATTCATGCTCGGAGCTCTCTGGCGTTCCAGGCCAGCTTCTCATTGGCGAAGGACGATCAGTGACTGGCTCCAGCTCAGGTTTATGGGAAGGTAGATACTCGGAACTGTTCGATAGCTTGGCCATCTTGGCAGATCTCTCGTCTGATCTCCGCCCGGTGTAGCTCGTCGTCTTGCCAAGTTTAAGGTCGGCCTGCTCGCGGAGCACCTCGTAGATGAACTGCAGTTGCATTTCGTTATAGACCATCATCATCCGCTGTTCTCGCATTCGGTTGACCGTTTCAAAAACGGGATCGGTTTCCGGGTCGGTGACCTTGAGCAGCTGCCCCGATTCGAGCTCCCGCAAGAGATGGTCCAAGGCGATGAAAGTGCCAGTGCGACCGACGCCAGCGCTGCAATGCACGATTCGTGGGTTATCCGGTGAACATTTGGACGCAGAGAGCTCGATCAGGTGAAGCAGTGCTTCGCGGTCCTCGCCTTCTGGCTTAGAGTAATCCGCCCAGCCGGCAAAGAGGAAATGCCAGACAAGCTTTGACTCGTTGGCCAATGTAAGTCGGAGTTTGCGCACTTCAGAGCGAGATTGTTGGTCAAAGAGCGTTTCCAATAGGGTAACTTCGCCCATTATGTTGTCATTCGCTTCTTCGTACTCCTCATCGTGCTGGAAAGGGTCATCCTCATCGCGCCGCAGAATCATGGAAGGCTGGTCATGGTCTACGGGGAAGTATTGTGCACATTTCTCACGGCCTGACTCGACCGTCTGCGTGAGCATGACGATGACAGCAACGTCATTGCTTTCGTGGAATACCATATGCCAGAAATGAGCAAGATGCCCTACTTTCGGTCCCTTCATACACAAAAATTAGCGACTCGATAGGCTGCCGTGACATACGGGAGCCCACACACCTGTGTTGCAATGTACCTCCTCTCCTCCAGAGACACTGAATCATTAAGAACGATCGGCGATGCATTGATGAAATCGCATTCGCCTTCCGGCACCCTGAGATGGATGCGCGAGTTCGCCCATGCCTGCACGTTCATATATCGGTTTCGAGCCCTGATCTCGGGATCCGCCTCCAGAGCCCAACGGTGGGCGGGGTCATTCGACAGCATCCCCTCGGCGAAGCGCGCTCGTTGTAGCCATTCCAATTCCTCAAATTTCTGGTGTATCTCTATGATAATAATAAAGCGTCAGCCACTCCGAGGCACTTCAGGACAATAAGTTCTTGCGCAGCGATCAGCACCGAAGTTGTGATCGGACGCGCGCATACTGACCCATGACAGATTGGCACAGAAACGGGGGAACGAGTTCGTTATCACCGGCTTCCAGGCCGGGATCATCTAACTCGGAACCGTCCACAGCATCAAAAACACCTTCATTATCTTCGGGTAGAGCACGCTTAGTCGCCTGGACACTCGTATCGATCTTGATGGTGGGATGCGCCATCTTGGCCGCAGCGATCCTTTGGAAGGCCCGAACCTTGCCTAGGACGCCGCGCGCCTTTTTCGAAACCCGCTTTCGAGTTGAAGCAAGCTTTCGGGTGCCGCTGCGGAAACTGAGAGTATCTGGAGAAGGGGAGCGGGAGGGTGGTGCTGTGATAATCTGCCCCGCGATGCCGTCCGATGGGTCGTCGCTCGTGCCGTTGGAGGGTTGTGGCAGGGATGATATCTGTAGCGTGGACAGATCGGGACAGCTGTGGAAGCTGCCCCTGGACGTGATTTTCTTGGCCAGATTTTCTGGTCGCAAAGGAACAACTTGCTGTCGATTGATATCTAGGGAAGGATGAGTGTTTGTATAGAATCGGGTCGGTCGCGAGGCCACCGTTAAGGTCCACGAAATGTAGGAGTAACAGGGTAGTTTCGATCGGTCTCTCCTACGTTGAGGCAGGAGGAAACGAAGACAGCGAATATTCTCCTTCAAAACGCCGATGCTAGAGAAGATCAAGGGCTCTTAAGATCGATAGTACCAAAGGCATAGAATGAGAAAAAAAGAATCCAGAGAAAAATTACAGAAAAAAAAAAAGAAATTAATGAATGCCGATTATTGGAGCCCCTCACGATACCCGATCAATTTTGGTCTCCCCGCAAATGCAAGAATAATGTAAAATGTTGATTAGAACATGGCCAGCAGCCGTCGATTAATATATAGTCGCAAGAAAGCAGCACAGAAGCAGAGTAGTCCTTGGGAGGGAAGGAACAAAGGGTGTAGAAGAGGGACAGTCTGGTCTGATAGTGTGAAATGCTAAGGTGTTTCAAGAACAAAGGCCATATATGATAGAATTGTTGGTGTGTTTCTAGTGATGTAATCGCTAAGAAGCATGTTGATACACATGAAGAGGGAGAAACCAGAGGAAGTAGGGGAAAGGGAGAAAGACGATGTAAATATCATAGAAAGATCTCCTAGGGAGTACTAGAGAAGTGTAGGAAGAATAAATATGCTACAAGAACCAACAAGGCAACAATAATCACCCTGAACACTAGATACTGTCCTACTACTCTCACTACTCACTATCAATACATCCAAATTATTTTGATCTTGGGAGCAAGGAAACCTGAGAACTCTGTCTCTTCCATGTAGGAAGGGATTGGAAGATCATCAGAGAGGCAAATCTCCGCTTCTGACTGGTCGAGCTGTCAATCGCGCCACTAAAGGCTAAAAAATGCATGAAGAGTGCAGAGCCTCTTCTTCCCTCCTGACTCCCGCCATTACACCCCCAATCCGGCTACTATTTTCATCCTACGCTCTGCGCTTCAGGGCTCATGGCTGCCTGATGGATCCTGCTAACGCCTAAAATTACATGAAGAATCTCCTCTCGTGCTTGAAAATTAACTATCATCAGTTCACAAATGGTTTTCAAGCTCTTTTGGCTCCGAACCCTTGAGGTATGTAGCACCCCATCAGACACGCAGAAATCTTGGTGGCCAGCTTTTGACTAACATATGTAATAGGTTTGGCTGACTGCACGGGTATGTTTTCCTTCAAGGCATCTCGACAAGGATTTGCAAATGCTGACTTGTCGACTACAGCTGCTGGCCAGTCCGACATTTCACAGAATGGTCGGAAGAGTCCACCAAAAGGTTCAACACCTCAGGTATGGTGTACCTCCCGAGGAGATGGGAGGTACCAAGCTTGAAAAGAATGGTATGCGAGACACTGTTCCAGAAGCAATCATTTCTTTGAAGAGATTGTACTGACGGCTATGTCCGTAGGTCCCGGCCTCAAACAGTTTTTCGAGTACTTTAAAGAAGAGATCAAAGATCAGCTCAGGGGAAAGCCGCCGAATAAACTATGAACCCCGACCTCGCTAGACCCTCGATGTCTCTTGAGTCGATGTACGACATTATTTTGATGACCTACAATGATACCCACCATCGCTTTCTCTGCTCTGGCTTCCTCCTCCTCAATCACCATGACATGTCCATACCGATGAGATTTGTCTAGACCGGATAAAGATTGGGCTGCAGACTTCCTCGCGCCGTGAGCTGCAACCCTCATTCCATCCGAAGAAGAAGGTTTTGCTTCATTCCGCTTTGCCCAGCCGATTTCCATGGACTGTTTGGCTAGGCTTTGAAGTTCGAAGCATATATAGATAAATAATTTTTTTAGGTTGATTTCTTCAAAGTAGCTTTGTGTTGACGACCGACGAAACGATCTCCAATTCTTATAACGTACGAACGCACAGGGGTACAGAAGCCCGCAAATAATGACACCCTGACAATCGCACCGCCTCAGATCGATCAATGAAGAGCACAACGTGCATCTCGGCCATCTCGGCCACTACTGAACCCTGATGCCAGATGATAGATCTCATGTAAAGAATGACCGTCCGAGTATTGTACCTGCAGGAGGCACACGTGAGCCCATTTGTGCATATCTCTTCGAAATATCCTATGCTTGTAGTCGAGCAGGTGGGGATTTTGAAGGTATCAGCGCTGTGTCGACTTTCGGATGTTTCATGCCGGGCTTTCGCTTATAAGGACATTCATGCTTGATCAGACTACCGTTGCCCATTGGGAGTGAAGGTTCTGCTATGATCCCTCCTATGTATGTATGTACTTCTTTCAGCTCCATTGCTAAAATGTAAATACGCACCACTACTTTCCTCGAATCTTAATATGTAACCACCTGAGAGAATCCGATGACTCCTCGAGTTTCTTGCGCATAAAGCACACAGCGAGAACTGAAGACCCCTATGGTGGTGCTCCGTGACACGAAATGTATGCATACGTCGTCGGCAAGTCCGGCACACGTAGGCTCATCCATGACTTTCTCTGGTCATAGAGGGTCTTGCGGAAAAGGGCGGATGGTCGGTCCTAGGTAGTGATTGATAATACCTTCATGAAGGACATATCCAATATATTCCGTGTCTGAGTAGTCATTTTTAACCATCTGTAGAAATGGACGTCAAACATCACATTGAACCATGACTGAGGCTCTGACAACGTTTGTTATGCTCAATGATATTAATCATCGGATGACCCGAGAAGCCAGCTCATCAAATGCTGCAAAGCACCTTAAGTGGTAATTATTACCTCTCTAAGAAGCGGCAGGGGTGCTGGTAATGTGTAAGGTATGGTACGGAGTAACGTTCATTAGCTGAGTTCCTTAAATAGCAGCCTTGATGAATAAGCATCTCAAGCTTTGGTATGTAGTTATGCAGTGGCAGGCTGACAATCCTGCTCTGGTACGGAGTAATAATACGGAGTAATGAACACCTCAATAATATGACTAATCGGGAGTCCGTACTAGTTTTGCTGATCAGTCTCCAGTACGGAGTACAGAGTATCCGTACTCCGTAAGGTAGTTCCAGTATGGCATAAAGGGAGCCGACAGCCCAAGATTTGATTGAGAATGCCACCCTAAAACCAACTAACCATTGTAGCAATCACTTCATAAAATAATGTCAAACCAGTTCAAAGGTCAGGCGCCCTTGGCTTCCGGCTAAAACACTTTTCTTGTATGCCCATTGGAGAAGCAGGGCCTAGACTGTCTCACATGCTTTATGGCTATTGGCCAGTGTCTCTTAGTTGCAGCGCTAGGGGGCGCCTAGTCTTGGGTCGGTTCATATATTTGCTGGCACTGGTGTTTGGGCTTTTCCAGAGAAGGTATGGTGGTACGGTAACATGGTACCGGGTCAGGCCAAACTCTGAGACCACTGGACTGGCAGTACAACGTACCTTGGGTACCGTTACAAGCCTGCAACGGGTTCTGTCTTTCATTATTTTCCTTCTCCTCTTCAGCCTTGACTTTCCAACCTTTTCTTCTCCAGTCTTTTCCTTTTTATCCCGCCTCCTTACGCTCGCTTCCTGCACATCGTGCCTCCTCTTCGAATCTAGTCATTCGTTAACCCCTCTATCACTGTGTACCTCTTCTGACTTGAAACACCTGCACTTCACGCGACAAAGAGGTCTCACTTGTTTGGATCACCTCTGTCAGCAATCTCAACACAACCCCGTCTGAGTCGAGTCATCTCATATACGCTCACCGTTCCGGCTTGAAGAGATTTGACTAACTCAGCTATCGGTCACGTCTCACTCCTCACCCATCATGCGAGTTGCCCGTCTCTCGTTCTTCCTCTACTCTCTGGCCCTCGTGGCCGTCACAGCTGGACAGAGCCAGGGAGTTACTGACATAGCCGCCGCCGTCACCTCTGCGGCCTCAGTGCCTACCGCCGCCACGGAAACCTCGACGACCTCGACTACCTCATCGTCTGAGTCCACAGAAACCACTTCTACTACTAGTTCCGAGAGTACAAAGTCGACATCAACCACATCAACCACAGAGACTACATCGACCACCTCCAAGGACAATAACCCTCCGCCTACCACAACCTCAACTTCCACAACTTCCACCAAAGACAGTGCTCCAGCGCCTACCACCACCTCTGATGGTTCGTCGGCCACTGAGACAAGCAGCTCGAAGACGACTTCCAGTGCGAGCGATGTGATCAAGACGATTACCACGACTCACACCATCAGTGGAACACCCGTGCCGACCACGTACACCACCACTTCTCCTCAGGGCAGCAGCTCGACCGATTCCCCTGGCTTGAACGGCTCAAACCAGAAAGACTCTAGCTCTGGTCTCTCCTCTTCTCAGAAGAAGATCATTATTGGTGTCGTTGTGGGTGTTGGTGGTGCCATCATCATGGGTGCTATTGCTGTAGTTATGTGGAGGATCCGTGCCAGAAGACGTGCTGCGGCCGACAACGATGAGGCTGCCGATCTCATGAGTGGTACCGCTGTCGGTAGCGGTGCTCGAGAGAAGGCCCCCAGCCCTGGAGCCGGCGGTACACCATTCAGAAGTACACTTGACCAATACCACAACCCTGGTCCTGTCAATGCTGCGTCCAACTTCTAGGGGCGTTCTAGATCTGGCCACTTCGGCTGACGACAGTTCCTGGGTACCCTTCAAGGTTGTACATCTGTATGAGTATACGCACATCTTTTTTATTTGGCGCTTATGAGTGGGAAGCATCTTTGTTCTTTTTCCTTGCTTTCTTTTCATTGACTGCGTCCTCGCCATCTGCGATCATATCTTTTCTTGCATCGTGCCGCTGGCACATGATAGACTGTCCGTCATTCCTTTTGAAGATCACGCTCCTTTCTGCAGCACAGCTGTTTATCTCACGATGGTCCTTTTTGATTCCCCCTTTCGAACAACTTGATTATGTACAGGAATGCAGTGGTTCGTCTCATTACCGTCGCCGTCTCTTCTTCTGCAACAATGGTTGTGATCGCATAGCCATTTGACCAAAATCTTGTCATGTATGTACGTTTTAATTCCAGACGGAAATAGCCCAAATCACATCCAAATTTATCACCAACCGTATCTACTGGCTACTTGGTAGGCCACGGCGTGTTGAGTAGAGATCTACGGTACAGCTATTTGGCGGATGTTTCTGCAGCAATCGAGATTAGGAATTTCAGCAAGGAATACAACAAAGCCATATTACGGTGTCTAGGTTACTGCGTGTCCTCGCCAGACTCCAATATCATTAGATGGACTGTGATGGACCGAGTCCAGTCTACAGATATCCCGCAATAAGACAGGGATTCGAGACCTAAAACAACCGCTCCCTTTCCCCGCTTCAGGAAAGGCATATCACCTTTTTTCGATTCCGTGCTTGGTTACTCGTCTCGTCCACTCAATCAAATGACGAATCCCTAATAGTTATCATTTACAAAACAATGCAAGCTTGATAACTGCAATCAATTGGGTCACTGCGCTTATACCGGGGTTATAGCGCATCGCAGAGTAGTGGTATCCGCGCGCGTCCACGGCCACTGAGCCAAGGCCCGCCGTGCAATCAAAATGAAAACACCTACTTCCTTGTTCTGTCTGTTCGCTCAGACCAGCTATCTCCTCTGTCTCTGGTCATCATATGCTCTGATTCAAGGGGTGGCGGCTTCCAGGCATGACCCCGTAGGTGTGGTATATGAGGCGGCTGCGGCGCCACCGTTGGGAAGACGACAGGATCTTCAGGTTTGGGTTACGCCTCCCGTCTCTTCTGCTTGGAGCTTTGGGCTGGATGGCTAATTGAATTCGTTAATTGATGATAGTCCTTTGCGGGGACGTTGGGTGGTGCCGCGCCTGCGGTGAGTAGTTTTTGATCTGGGTTACACATGGGGGGGAACGGCGCTGATGATCTCTTGCGTAGGTGACGAGCACCGGGGATGCTGAGAGACCGTACGGTGTTGATGGAAACACTTTTGTATGTTGCGTTGCGTTGCATTGCTACGGTTGAAAGCATATGGTCATGCTCATGGTTATCATGCAGACGGATTTCGAGTCGGCTGCTCAACGGAGGTTCGTCTGATCCATCGATCAAGCAGACGGATGAAATACTGATGACACTCGTGCTTGACAGCTGCAACGAGCAGTTTGATTCGTGCCAAAAGGTATATCGTGCTGGTATTTTCAACATGGGCCGTTTCTGACTGGACTTGATATAGATCGCGAATACAGACCCATCGGCGTCCTTCTCGCTGCAGGATTGTCAGAACCAGCTGAGTATGTGGACTCTCCCTCTCACGGAAAGGTATGATATGGATTGACATCGATCTAGCAAGCTGCATGTCAGTATCAACGGTGCAGGCCACGGCGGCTAGCATCAACCATCTGGAATCAGCAAGTGGTACGGATTCAGGACCGATAGCTCAGACGACGATCCCATATGATGATGAATTCGACCTTGTGTGTGATCTATGATGGTTTTCCAGGTACAAACTGCTGCTCCAACATGAGCATGCGCCCAATTCCTCGTGTTAAATCATGAGGTAGATGAATTGATAATTGCCGTACATAGACTTCTACTTGTATTCAGGAGTACATAATCTCTCAGTCTAGCATAGATAATATGCTAGAACGACCAACAGGTTGCATTTCCTTGCAACTGGTGAGGTGGATACAACACAACCCGTCAGAGTGTTGAGAAAGGGGTTGGACTGGAAAGATGCCCTCATGAATAGACGCTGAGATTGTGCACAGCAGCTGGGAAGGCTCTTAGCAAGGCGAGTAGTAATAGTGGCAGCAAACAGCATATCACAGTGGAGTATCGAAGACAGATCAGTCTGGGTGTTGTGTTTGTGGATTTGCTTCAATTTTTGAGTCATTGGGCTTTATGGTTCCATTTCGGTGACTCTGGGATCAGATGGCCCGTCGGGGCCTTTAATTCCTCCTTTCTGGCTTACGAACATCGCTTATCTGACGACGCCATATTCACAGCTTTCATTCTCGAATCTCGACAGATCGCTGTAGATAATCTTGCAGCCTGAGGAATGCAATATTTCCTGATGAAGCTTAGTGTCGGCTCCGAGTCACATGACCCCGTGTCAAGGCGGAGACGCGATTTTAGCCGATTGTGACTGTCATTTTGGGGAATTCCCGGCTCTCTATCGACGCGACGGTGGCTGGTACACGATAACAGAGCAACGATATTAATCTCCAGACAAGCACCATGACTCCACAATAGACATCTGCTATCATTGATTCCCCCATAATCACTCAATGTTGTCGGAGTATTGGCCTTCATCATAAGAGCACCAACTGACCCGATCTTGACTTCTTTTTACACGACCGCCACCATACAGACTTCCACTTCCCACTTCTAGATTCATCATGTTCGCAGCAATCCCGCCAGCACAGCCCTTCGCCTTCCAAGCGTCCTGCACACATTATACTCCAATGCATCCGTCCCCATTGTCGCCGCGCAACTCGACGCTTGCCTCGACACGGCCAATAAACGGGTTTCCCTCCGCATCGACTGCATATACCGAACGTCGCGCAACAAGCGACACGGACCGAGCAGACTCGGAACCAACCCAAGCACACAACTTTTTCTTCTCTACGGAAAACACCAACTCTGCCACGACCACGACCACGACCGCAAACTCCAGGCCCTTCTCCTCGCGCTCCCGTACCTCGCCCACCTACGCCCAGCGCTACGCAACCCTCTCCAACCCCCTCAACAATGCCTCACGAACATACAGCACCTCGACCTCACCATCCGCGCGCACAACAAGACGAACCATATTTCTCAACCGAGTCAAGGCTGACCGGGACGCGGAGCGGTTTGAGAACCGCGGCGAGCAGCTTATGATGATGGAGCATGTGGCGGAGCAGAAGCATTGGGGGGAGCTGATGCGGAGGCGGGCGGATGGGCTCATGCAGGCGTATCAGCTGAACGAGGATGCAGGGGAGGACATGGATGGTATTGGTATGTATTCTCCTCTAGAGAATGCTGGAAATCAAAGGGGAGAACTGACGGTTGTGTAGATGATACGGACGTGCGTGCTTTGGATGAGTACGTGTCTGAGGAGCAGGCTATGGAAACTGCGCTGTTGGAGACTGTGCATGTGCCATCTGGGAATACGGGTGGAACGCATGATGCCAGCTTCTCGTTCAGTGATGAGGAGTATGAGGATATTTTCATGGATCTGGCTGATCAAGGACCACAGAGCCAGGATATGGATATGTCGAGTGGATGAGTATCATTGTTCATGTCTGCACAGACATTGGGAATTAGTGATGGTCATATTGGGCATGCATTGCTGGCGTTTAGACGGATATCTGGCGTTGGTGGTTAGGAACGTTTCTCAGACTCAGGGGTCTTGAGAGGCTGGTTGTTGCATAGATCTATCGGCAGAGGCCGTGTCTTCATTGATGTAAATTAGGGTATCGACGTGGTTATATGTACAGAACATGCCAACAATAGATGGTAACAAATCTAACCAGACACCATCGCATCAAGCCTCATGCGATCACCATACCCACTTAACATAAGTTCTCAGGTGCCACAACCTTATTGCTGGGGACAGTCAGGCAAAGATGCCCCAGACCCGTCGTCTTTGAGTTCCTCCGGCCAGGGATTCGCAACCAGTTCTTCCGGGGGACTACCCAGCGCTTGCATCTAGAAGGTATGAGCATGAGCCATAGAGAAGTACGGGGAAAGAGAAAAACACACCTCTTGCATCTTATCCCACACGGCCTGCCGATACTTCGGATCTTCATCTGTGTACCCTTCCTCCTCGAACTTGGCCACAATCTCAGTCACGAGCTTAGCCTGCTTCTCGTACCGCTCCAGATCCTCAGCAGGAACCTTGCCCTTATTCGCCGCCAACCACGGCCCCCACTTCGCATCCAACTCCTTCATCGGCTCATACAGCATCTCCTTATTGGAAAACTGCTCCATCACACCGGCAATCATCTGAGTGAGATCGAGATCGTCGCCCCCATTCCCGACGCCCGCCTCCAACCCCTTGAGCAACTGCATCAGCATGTCCTCCGAAATCCCCCCGTCCTCAGTCGCCGCCGCCGTAGCCTTATCCCCAGACTCTTTCATCCGATGGATAGTCCGCTGAATGGCATCGTTGAAGGACTCTGGCGCAGCCGCTTTACCGGCACCAGTCGCAGACCCCGACACTCCACCGGTACTCGGGCCCGCGCCTGCACCTGCACCCGCGCCTTCCTCCTGCTCCTCCTCCGCCATGACATCCGCCAGCAGCTGCTTCAAAAAGTCACCAGGCGGGATCCCGCTCTCCTCGAGCTGCTTCGTGAACGCGTCCGCCCCCTGGTTGATCGCGGTCTCAAACTCCTTGTTATCCGCGGCGCCGGACTCCTGCGCCGCGTGGTTCATCATCTTCGCCATGTCCTGCTCGAGCTGGCGCATGAAGGCGTCTTCGTCAAAGTCCTCATTGGCGGGGGCGGGGGCGGGTGCGTTTACAGGTGCGTTTGCGGGCTGTAC
>NW_020798368.1:0-28966 GCF_002237265.1 Aspergillus thermomutatus
ATGGGTATAAGAGACACCAGTTCGGCCTCGAGTATCTGTTGCGCGGGGGCCGGGCCCCCGCGCAACAGATACTCGAGGCCGAACTGATCGTAGACTTTACGTTTCTCGGGATCGGAGAGGACTTCGTAGGCTTGCGAGACCTCTGCTTTTGTTAGCGCCGGCTGGCTCACCCTCCTGCTTACAAGAGCCTCGTGATTGGGAGCAACTTACCCTTGAATTTCTCCGAAGCCTTGGGGTCATCTTTGTTCTTGTCCGGGTGGTATTTCAGGGCGGCTTTCCGGTAGGCCTTTTTGATGTCATCTTGTGAGGCGTCGGGTTTGAGGTTGAGGGAGTCGTATAGTTTTGTTTCTGCGACCATTGCGTACGTCTATGTTCGGTGTGTTATGTAGTATAGGAAAGCTGACGATCCTTGACCGGAGGACAATGATAATATAAACGAATAGACTGGGAAAATAATCAGGCCACAATTGCACCCGTCATGCGATAGTCCGAGTTGCGTTGTGGAGGAGAGCCGAAGCTGGGTGTAGGCTGAAGGGGAATCTCGAATGACGTAGAAGATTCCTGGTGCGATAAGAGGAGCTTGTAGTTGTTGCAGTTGCACGGTTGTCTATGGCCGATAGCTAACAGTTCGATCGCGAGGGATTAATATATGCACAGCACAGAATCGCCCTGATTGTTTGGTTGAGAGAGCAGTCGAGAGGAAGAAGTAAGAGAAGTGGTTGGGCTGATCGGCTGATTATCTTGAGTCGCTGCGGAGAGTGACGAGTGACGTGTGACGTTGATGATCCAGGGCCCCCGCCTGAGGATAGAAGGTTCGAGAAGCTTCGATTGGTCAATGTATGATATCAAGTTGGTTTAAGGCAAGATCTTCTTGTAGTGATAGAGTGTCGTCTTGTTCTTGATAGCTATGTCTTCTAAATATATCAACGGTCAAGTTCTTGTTGCAATCTAAGGGACTAGATTGTGGCGGAATTGCCTATTGCGGGGTAGTTGAAGCATCATATATCCACGAAGTATACAACAGTATCAACATGCCTTGGTAGGCGACCTATTCCACAAATATCCACTCATTTCTCCACAACTACCCAATCTTCAATCAAAGCAGTCCCGTTGACCACGCTCTGAATCTGCTCATCGGTACAACTGGTCCGCAATGACTGGATATAACACGTCGGCTCCGGACTCTCAGGCACCTCATTCTTGATCTCCCATGTCGACGATGGCCCCTCGCTCGCGTAGGAGGCATTCTTCAGCAGTGACACCCTCCCCGTCGCAATATCACGGTTAAACAAAGCCCGGTGGAAGATCTCATACGCTGTCTGGGGCTGATACGCCGGCACCTCATGGCCCGCCTGGAAGACGCGCGTGAAAGAAAAGTTGCCGTACTGCCGTACACGGCCTCCAATGTACGACGAATTGGTCTGGACTGGGGCGTAGCCTGCTGCTCGGAACGAACGCGAATCGGAATAGTCGACGCGAAGACTCACCTCTTCGCCGCCGTTCCAGGGACATGCGTAATCCCGGTCCCCGTAGACGAGCGCCACTTTGATCCCCGAGTCGAGGATATACGCGAGATCTTCGAGGTACCCGTGAACATCGGAGCGCGGGTAATCGCCCGTCGACCCAAAGGCGTTGTATGAGCTGTCCACGGAAATGGAGAAGTTGACTGGCACCCCCAGCGCGGCTTGCACCCAGTTTTGGTTCAGGAAGCCTTGGAAGTAGGGTGGCGGGAAGGGATCTGGTTCAAAGTGCGCGATATCGTAGTAGCCGCGGCCGGAGAAGAGTATGTAGGTACCCTCCACCTGGTTGCTGCAGTAGTCGTTCGCCTTGCGACAGGCCTTGTTGACCGTCTTGTTACGGCCGGACATGGTGGGGTCTCCCTGGGCTGCTAGCTGACGGCATTCAACTATCAAATCCTTGCAGCCGCCAGGCTTACTCCACGCGTGCATTCCCCTTTCGTAGACGGTTTTGTTGATAGCTTCGATGCCGTAGGTATTGTTGTACGCCATGTCCAGGTAGAACGGAGATTGCGTCAACAAATCAACGCACCCATTGATAATTCCCAGAGTGTCCAGATGGATATAATGATACTCATCTGGCAGCATCCCCCGCTCAATCTTCTCATTCTGTTCTTGAAAGAACGCCGTGAACGACGGCCCGTACCGCCCACCATAAGACTCGGTCCAGATACTCACTCGGTCATCGTGCGGCTTGTACTCGGGGAATTCAGAGAACCACGTCTGCGCAAAGTGCCAAAGCGACCGCGCCGCGTTCTCCGTCGTATTCGCCGTGGCCGTCTGATTCATACTGGGAAACGTGCCCACATAGAATGTATTGTTCTGCTCCGGGACCTTACCGTCCGGGAACGCGGATACATTCCAGCCACTGGTAAGCTGGTCATAGGTCCCATTCGTAGGGACATCATAGCTGAACCCGACCTGGTTCGGCTGGTCGATGTACAGCATGTTGACGTAGTTGTTCCACGACCAGGGGTTGATTTCCGTTGAGTTGGAGTCGGCGTTCACAAGACACGGGCCATTTTCCTGCAGTAGTCCGATCATGGACGAGCTGCCGGGCCCGCCGTTCATCCAGATGGCCAGCGGTGCATGAACGGGGTCATTGCGCGACTCGAAGAACCAGAAGAAAGTGTTGATGGGGTATTGCTGGTCGACATCGACGTCGTTCAGCGTGCCGGGCGGCAGATGCACATAGCCGGAGTACGATTTGACACCCGGGGTGGTTTCACAAATACCAGGCTGTATCAGTTAGCATTTTTCATAGGCTAAGGAAAGCGTCATACCTCTTTGTACGAAATCTTCACGCCCTCCTGGTGTTTCGAATGCACGACCTTGAGACCCTCCGGCGTGGGAGGGAAATACTGTGCTGACGCGGTCAACGCGAGGCCAGCGGTCGCAGAAAGAAGGGATATAAGGGATATCATGATATGCCTCTCAACCGGTCCGAATCAACATGTCAAATAAAAACAGGATGAATGAAGGACAAGAAGCGCCTTATATACAATGAGAGTCTGATGGAGTCACACGAGCCATGCTGGTGGTGGCTGGTGATTGGTGGGGACCGTGGGAGGAAGAGGATACCTTAACAATAAACTGTGGAGCTGCGATAACAATGCCCTGCCCTAGCAGCAGCAGCTACCCGACTAATAGTCGCTGATCAGCTCCGTTCAGCTGTCAATATTCCATTCAGCCTGGTCTTGTGGTTGTTAATCGAATCGGAGTTCTTCGGAGTCCGTGAGGTTACAAACAGTAGAGGATATGAATAGACAAAGACTCTTGTCCAGGGTTCCAGATATTCTTTAGTATATATAGGTAATCTCCCCGCTCAATCAAAATGCAGACTACTTACTCATATCCCAGGGAGCGATAACGGGAGATCTTCACTGCGAAAGGTTTCTGCAAGTATACAGACAATTTTGCATGCGCTGAAACCATAAGTGTGCTTTTACCCATCTGTTATCCCTTGAACCCAAGAGTTATGGAAGACCCTCCCTCGTTCAAGCATTCTACCAGAGGTGTAGAGGACTCTGGACCGGGAGACATTCGCTAGAGCTGTGCTAGTAATCCCTATTGCTATTAATCGCAAGCGTTCATTCAAGCCATTTTGCCCGGAGAAATCTAAAACTAAGTCTTCAAAAGAGGAAAGCAAATCCTGTCCATCGCTATGCGACCACAAACGCCTCAGCCATCCCGACTCCGAGCCACGACCGAAAAGCGAAGAAATACAACCCGAAGATAAAAAAAAAACCATTAGCTCATATGGACGTGGAAAAGGTACTTCTGCCGAATCTGCGCAACATCGTACACAATGTACTCATTGTACAGCAGGCTGCCATTGGTAGAAAGCGTAGACTTGGACACATCCGGCATCTGCACCCCTGACAGTGTCGGATGAAGCCCACCTGCATCCTTCCATCCCGCCGGGATAGTCCGACCCTTTCCGAGCGTCGCGATCTTGCCCTGGGCTTTCGCATCCGTGCCTGCGTTGAAGTTGGCATTTATCTGCTCGAACATGGGGTCTCCCAGTTCGACATCGCAGAGGAGCAGCAGACCCATGTTGGCGCTGTTGTAGGGCACACAGTAGTTTGCGGATTTGCTTGACATGTCGGCGAAGTAGACGCCCTTGCCGAACATGTACCCTGAGACGGGGGCCTCGGGCGGTGCGATGCGAAGACCCTGGCTTAGGATACCACCGAAATTGGTACTGCGGGATCCGTGCCACAGTAGACGGCGGTTGCTGTTCTTCAGTTTCGAATAACTTGAAGACTTGAATCGATCATCCTCGCCCTTGCGCTCGATGCGGAAGATGTTGATGACCTGTTTGCTGTGAGTATCCTGAAATTTGGTTTGAAGAGGGAGTACTCACGCTGTAGCGAAGATGGTGCGTCGAACCGCGAGAATTGTTCAGGTAGGCTTCGAGTTCGCGGAATTCGGCGGAGGAACGGTTCACTACATGGGTCAGCTTTTGTCAAAAAATGACCAAGGCAGACATACATGGCGTCATTTCCTGCATGCCCAGACCCTGGTACTGGCGATCCAGCTGGTTCATCATCTCGGCATCGCGAGAGTCCTTCATGATCTCGTTGGCAACACCCATATCGGTCAGTGCTTCCAGCAGATCAACCTCGGTCTTGATCTGCTGATCTGTGGCCAGAACCGGAGGCCGATTGCGACCAAACACGTGCGGAATGGTGGTGAAGTAACGATTGCTGAGGTCCTGCGCGGCATCCTGAAACGTAGTGCCGTATCTCGAGCTCGCCAGGGCAGGGTTGGTCACGAGCTCGGACAGATCTTTGAGAATCTGGAATCCGGTCGTCAGGGTCCGCTTGCTCAGCTTACCCAGGGGCATCTTTTGCGCGTCGTACGACATGGACGCCATCGTGGACAGGAAGTGCTGCTGGTTAAAGATGAAGGTCAAAAGCTTCTGCACCGCCTGGGGCAGGGCACTCTCAACCTGTTTCTTGTCCTCCTTTTCGTCAACGTCCATCTTGTCCGCGCTGTCGTCTTCATCGTCCGACTCTTCGTAGTTGCGCTCGATAAAGGTGTACTTGTTCGATTTTGGCGTACTCAGCCGATCCTCCCACTTTAGACCCGTCTTGTCTTTGAACTTCTTCTCAAACTCGGCCTTGGCTCTCTGCAGAGTCCCATCACCCAGCAGTGCCGACGATCCAAACTCCCCGACACGGCCCCATCTCGTCCAGGTCTTGTAGGTTGTCCCGGAGATATCAACCAACAGCTGAATCCGGTAGAATTTGTTGTTGTTATTCGCGGAATTCGTCTGGTTCAGCGTCGCATCCCAGATCAGCCCGGAGTCTTCAATAAAGACCGCCCCTATGCGAATTAGCCATAGCCCCCAACCCCCATTCTCCTAGCAAGTGCATACCAGGCATTGTGCACCCCTCATCAACAGGAACCTTCAGAGACTTGGCGCTAGCCTTCTGCGCATCCTTCTGTTTCTTATTCGCTTCATCGCCGTTGCTATCGCCATTCGCATTCGCCGCGCCATCCATAGCATCAGCATCCGTATCGGCAAGCTTCCTCTTGTTCGACTTGGGAGCAGTGGTAGCGCCAGTAGCAGTAGCAGTAGCAGTAGCACTATCGCCCCCATTCTGTCCTTGTACGGCAGACGCAGCTCCAGACGTCAGGAGATACGCCTTCCCAGCAAGCGGTCTCCCCGCCTTCTGCGAGTCCAACAGCCATTCCAAAGAGACGACTTCACACCCAGGAACATTACACGCTTGCTTGTCTGCGCTCATCAGCATACGCTGCTTAGCACAGCCAGCGGGGCAACTTACACTTCACCGTCCCCTTCTCGGCCTCCTTCTGTGTAGTGACGAGATGCGTGCAGCCCTCCGAGACCGTAGAGCTGAATGTCGCGCCCTGTCCCTCGACGATAGCCTTTAGGTCGGCTGTTGCCGAATCCGAGATAGTTAGCCTCGTCGTCGTTATGATCGCTCAGGCAGTGCGCGGCACGGCGTACCTTGTTTGTAACCCGGGAACGTCCCGCTTACCGCGATGACGGCTTTTTTGAATGTTCGTGGTGCCATTGAGAAGATAGTGTGAGCTGAAGATACTCCGTATGCAAGCAATGAAAGTCAACGAGGCTATAGTTGAGCTCTGCGGAACGATTCGAGGATGTATGAAATGGTACCAGGCCACGCAATCACTTATCAGTGTCAAATACAAAGTCAAAAGATGAAGATGAAGAGTGATGGAGGCAATACGAAGCTCCTCTTCGTGGTGCTGTGTGGTCTATTTATCACAGTCCGACACCCATAACTAGTAATTAGCGGCCTGAGGATCCAGGCGCCAATGGGGGCTGCTGCCTGCTCCAGCCGACACCAGTTCAGGCAGAAAGGGGGTCTAGCACTCTTAGTGGATTTAGTCCGGGGAACAATCAAAGAGGATCCACTGGTTGGCGAGATTCTAAACGAATTGACAGTGGAGTGACCATGAATCAAGGCATCAGTATGGATCTCTTGTGTGGATACGGAATAGATATTGTTTTCTGGCGTCTGTTGTTTTGCTGGTACAATGCTTGTGTTGGGCTCAGCAAGGCAGCACCAACAATTGTCTCATGGCTCATTCAACTTTCAGTTTCAGGTCTGGCGTCAGAGGTTCAGGGGTTAAGTCTTTACATCAGTCTTGATTCTGTCTCAGTTTCTGTCATTCCGATAAGGAGACCTAACCCTAACCAGGAATGTTCCTCTTAGCCTCATAATAACCTTATACCAGTCACACACAGGCTCCAAAGGTGAGTGAGATGCTGAAGTCAGAACCACTGCAGGTCATAAGTAGGACATTAAGTCAGAAGTTTTCGTTCTGGTAAAGAAATGCTTTACTTGACAACCAAATCACCATGACGCCCAGCCTCCCAAATGCCAGGACGCTAAGAAAGCAAAAAGGACCAAAAACAAGAGAAGTCCCGACAAGACAATTAATGAATTGTCGGTAGCAGACAAAGTCAATCACACATGCACCCGTCCAAACTAATGATCATGCAGGAATGACAGAGATAGGAGAATGTCTATATACAAAGAGCATTAAAGAAGTAGGACAATGGCATTGACAGAGGATCCCGACAAATGTCTTACGCGCTTTGAGTGAGCTCCAAAGCTTTTTGGGTTTCACTCTCGGAGACAGATTTTGTCTGTTCCAAAGTCGCATCAGTTGGTTCAGGCTTGGGCGCAGACTGCTGCGCTTTGATGTTTGCGACCGATTCCGTTGCTTCCAAAGCCGCGTGGTCACCGTAAGCCAAGCCAGAAATATCATCTTCATCAGAACCTTTCTTGGAAAGGTCATTAACGGTCGCAGCATCAGGTTCGGCTTCATCGTCCGATGCTTGAGCGCTTGCGACAGAGTGGAATTCGTCTTTCTCAGCGGATGCTTGGTTGTGCGATCGAGGAGCCTCATTCAACAGGAGAGTCGCCGAGGAATAATTGTCAGGATGGAGGGGAAGTTCGGCGAAGCCATTTACAGTTGAGTTATCAGGGTGGGACGCCACGGATCGTCTGCCGTCCGGCGAGGAGGACGTAGTGGAAGTGGGAGAAGTAGGAGTCGATTGTGAAATCGGAACTGGCTCCCGATGAGGATTTCGGGGTGGTAGAGCGGGAGGCAAGCGCTTGGGAATGGTGACCAGCCGGGCGCGGGTGAATGTGGGCGAATGACGTTTCACCTCTGGAGGGGCGGTTGTGTCCTCAATGGACACAGGGGAAGATGGAGTGGTGCTCTCACGCTTGGAGACGGTAGCACTACTGACCTCGTGAACCTCATAGTCATCGTCCACGGAGTCCTGGTCACTGTCGTGCTCTGGATCCCGGGTGAGATGGGCCGGCCGCTCCGGTATCACGGTATCCCAGCCGTCCTCTGCATCCCACGGATTGCGCTCGGTACGGTCCGCGCGGGTGCTCCCTGACGAGGCGCGGCTGATTGACGTAGGGGCAGTATAAGGGGCGCCGTCGGTCTGCGTCCCTCGATCCACACTGGCATGGCTCTGAACGCTCGCTCTCCAACTGCTGCGTGGGGAGCTATCCAAGCTCCGTCGGAAGGTGGAATAGATGGGACTATGGGGACTGGGTTTGAATTCAAAGACATCTTGTGTCGGTCGCGTCCGGGTCCCGGCTTCGCGGATGAACAAGCCTTCGGCTTCCAGAGCCTTTACCCCGAATGGATCCGGGTCATCAGGGTCAGGGACTCCGAATGTAGTCGCTGGCTGAAGTTCAACATCGCCTGGCGTCTGTCCCGGGGGAGGAATCAGGTTCTCATCCACATCGATGTCACCTTGTGCGGCCTTGATCGTCTGGATGAGAGTCTTGATGGAGTCTGGGGGTCGCTTCGCCTTGCCGGCTAGAATGTCGGTGACGGATATCCTTTCGCCATAGAATCGTTCATTCTCGTCTGTGCGTTCAATGATGATCGTTCCGTCGACCTGGACGCCAGCGTACAGACCCCGGCTCTTCATGTATGTCCAGATGGGTGCCTGTCGCTTGTGAACCTCCGACTCCAGTACACCTCCGACCCCAAAGGGACCCGCCGCCGCGCTGACCTCTCCTCCCAGTGTACACCGCACTTTCTTGAATGCCTCCAACGCCTCGAAGGTGTTGATAACAACCACGCAATCATAAATGTCCACCCCGGCCAGGAAACCGATACCAGCAGTATGCAGCATGATACCAGAGGGTGGACTCCATTCGCCTGTTTCGGGAATGCGAGCCAGAAGCACACCACTGCCACCCGAACCACTCAGCCATAATCCCGTTCGCATTGTCGTGAAGATGGCGAGGCCCACTGCGCGCTGGATTACTGGCGCGGGGATCTTTTTGATCACCCGCTGCTTGCCCTTGGGTCGATCGATCTTCCCATTGCTGTCCGTGCCGTTCCGCTCTGAATCCTCTGTGGCATAGAAACCATCTTTGCAAAAGCTGCGAAGGATGC
Organism: Aspergillus thermomutatus; assembly: GCF_002237265.1. NCBI lineage: Eukaryota > Fungi > Ascomycota > Eurotiomycetes > Eurotiales > Aspergillaceae > Aspergillus > Aspergillus thermomutatus. The sequence goes on from NW_020798368.1 coordinate 8,952, forward strand.
GAGCTGCTTTGTCGCTTTCTTTGTCGAGGGTCATGGGCCAGAAGGCCTCTGCTCCAACGCGATTCGACAAACGATTCACCGGCGCTCCTAGCTTATCGACCGTATTCCATGCCTTGTCGAATCCCTTCTTGCCGCCCACCTTGGCCCTTTCCCAAATCGATGGGGCCATTGTGGCGACTATTTGAGAGCCCGCTGAGTCGAATCCACAGCCCTCGCAAGGACAGGACCACGTTCCTCGACCGGAGAGGACGCCGACTCTATATTTTCAAATCAGAAACCCTAAACCGCTGAATCGCGACGAGAACGGTAAACACGCGCCACGCAGATCGCCCCTAAACGACAATGGAATGTAAAAAGATGGGCGGATTAGGTATAGTGTCGTTGATTGCCGCAGCCGAGGTATGCTTGCCAGACAAGCTTTGGAATGCAGCTAAGGTTAAAACAAAGGTAGGAGACAAATTGAACTATTGGTAAAAAAGGGTGCTGGAATGTATTATGTATATGAATGCGCTGAGCTACATGAGAGAAGTAGAAATATCAGTCATAGGGTTACTCCGCGCTATCCGTGTTCAACGGCCGGAAGAGTGGCGATGTCGTCGCAAGATGAAGGTCGGAGGATGGAAAGAGAGGAAGGGTAACCATGGAACGGGAGAACAAGGGAAGAGGCCCGAACTTACCTGCCCAATAACCCAGGAGCAACGGGGGAAAATAATAAATAATAAATAAAGAAGGGGACCAGAAACAATCCGACGGGGATGGACGGAAGATGGGGATGAGGTTCAATAATACCTTGAGGGACGAGCAAGGTATGCAGGCGAAGGAGACAAGGGAGGTCCTGTAGGTACTTGGTACTTGTATATCAGGCGAATAATGAAGATCTTCAAGGAATCAAGCAGAGGAACTAGAAGGTATTATTGTGTATCATTATAAATGTTATTCATCTCATTCATGGTCATGGTCCATGGTCCATTGGTCGTACATAATAGTCGTCAATATTTAATAGTCCATGTCCATGTAAGTACTAAGGTAGAAAAACCAGGGACGACAAGGCGCGGCTGGGTCGGAAAAGCATAGTTGGAACCCAAAGTGACGCCAAGGCTGGACCTGGAGGAAAAGAGATAGGAAGAAGAAAAAGAAAGAGAATCAAAAAGAGTGGGAATGAAGTGGAAGTGAAAGTGATGGATGTCATCATCATCATCAACTTCACCTGGCGTCATCATGGGACTAACCTAGTTGTTATCTAGACTAGTATATTGGTAAGGCTTAGCGATCGGCGACACCGGATCATCACTAAAGAGGAGTATTTGTAAGTACCTAGGTAGCGTCTACAGACTACATGCTGTACTCCGGAGTAGTCTACCAATTTCTGTATCTGATTACTGACAATGACAATGTGTTTGTCTGCAAGAACAACAACTTTCTCTTCTGTCCCTCCTTTCTGCATCTAATCAAATGAAATCGATCGTCATCGACTACGTACGTCAAGTGGAATACTCGATTCATGGAAGTACCTGGAATTGGACCACTGGTGCATTAATCACTAATGATTTGGGTCTAGATTCTCATACTTTCTAACCGACTGGTTCTCTTCTTTTCTTCCAGGTAGCGTTCCTGTATCCTTAGACAGTCTCCAACTGTCTGAAATCACCCTCCTTGACAAAGTTTGACTATTCCGCTCCCACATCGAAAAAGGCGAAAGGGGAAATTTCTCCCTGCATTCCTGAGGCCAACTACTGTGTTAGGCACATATGACAGCTCCAATACCGCCTCCCTTCGGCCCCAACCACCTATTATCTGTTTACTGGATGTACACACTATTCCCTACTATGGCCATATAGATTCTTTTATCCTTGTCTGTCGGATCAAATGAATGATGGATCATGAATCCCTTTCGCATCCGATCCACCTCAGGACAGAGCTTCAATCTCTCCCTTGGTTTCATGACGGGTCCGGTGAACACTGGACAGAAGCATATGCAGTAGATATTCTGCCGTCTGTACAGTAGCTCAATCGATAGTTCCGTGTTCCGAAGCTTTCTCGCCATTAAGCTGCGATAATTCCTTCTTGTCTGCGTCCCTGAGCTCAAAGCGTCCGCTGTCAGTAGTCAACCATCGACCGGCACGATTGTCCAGTCTCGTTGTCTTCACCTCCACATTCTCTTATGGAATTCTCTCATTGGTGTATTTGAGAGAAGCTCTTTGCGGTTGAGATGCACCTGGCACATTGAGATACAATACGAAAGCCAGTCCTGAATCTCGTCAATGTGGTTCGAGTATCTTCACCCATGCTCGACAGCGATACCCCCACAGTTGACCATATACGGGTTACACAGAGCATAATTCAACGACAATCCCAATAAGTACCGCAAAGAAAGCAATCTACCCCGTCATCAATCTCCTACTCCTTCCAGCCAGGATATTCCTTTGATCACCCCAACAACCGGACACTAAAACCTTCCATGATCCCAGTGTAGAATCGCAAATATGATAGATGACACACATTAGCTTCGTCTATGGATCCATAAACTAACCAGATCGTCCACTTTCACCAAGACAGCGTGTAATATGTATGCATCTCTTCAGGGATCTACCTAGATTAGCGTACTTCCGTGTCCAAAGCCAATCCATCTCCATGGCCTATTTCCCAGATCATCAACTCGAAACAAACTACTGCGCGTCATAGACAGCAATATGAATAGCAACATCTTACAGTGTACAGGTTCACAAAACCGGGTTTTCAGATGAACAAAATAGACCTCAAGTAATCGATCGATCGAATCGTGGGTTCATGGGATGCCTCACAAACTCATTTTGACCGGCACACGACTCGCCTCACGAGACATCTATCGTGAAATATCACTTTCTAACGGCACACATCAACAGTGCAATATTTGTAAAGAGCAGTAAAATCTCAGCAGGTGATAGGATCTCTGTGACCACGAGAAGACGAGAGTTGCCGTCTGCCGTCTATGCTTAACACTATCGGAGGCTAACATGTTCGCATGATCCATGCGGACGGAGGATACTTTGGTAATAAAATGTACATGAGACCTGTCATCTTGTATCCATATGTAGCAATGAACTCGGTGCCCAACTTCGGCTTCGGTTGTTATTCCACAAGATGGATAGCAGCTGCAAATGTGCAAATCATGGTATTGTTCAGTCACAAGTAAATCTAGCTCCGGCTAGTCACCGCAGTAAGTCTAATCATAAAAAACAAGCATACAGATCAAGCATTCGTCTGGCTCATTTACACGGTCGAATTCACAATCACAGCGCACCGAGCTCCTTCAGCTTGCCGATCAGACCGTCAACATCCTCCACCTTACCGCCGCCCTGGCGCGCAGGAGGTTCTGTCATAGTCAGCATCCGCTGTGCATTGCACCGGGAAAAAAGAAACCTACCAGTAACCTTGAGCGTCTTCAACCGCCGCTTATCCTCAACCCCAAAATCCTCCAGCTTCTTCTTCTCAAGCGGCTTCTTCTTCGCCTTCATGATGTTCGGCAGACTGGCGTACCGAGGCTCGTTCAACCGCAGATCCGTCGTGATCACCAAGGGCAACTGAGCCCGGAGCGTCTCAACACCCCCATCCACCTCATGAGTCACCTCCACCGTCCCCTTATCGTCCTTGATCTCGACCTTGCTCGCCTGTGTCGCCTGCGGCCACCCCAGCAACCCAGCCAGCATCTGGCCCGTCTGCCCCTGGTCACCGTCAATCGCCTGCTTCCCCAGCAGCACCAGGTTGATGTTCTCCTGCTTCACCACCGCCTGCAGCATCTTCGCCACGGTCAGCGGCTCCATGCCCCCGTCGTTGCTGTCGGGGACCTCGACATGGAAGGCCCGGTCCGCGCCCATGGCCATCGCTGTCCGGAGCGTATCGGCGCACTTGGCTCCGCCAGCGGAGAGCGCGAGGATGTTTTCGACTTTCATGGGGCCTTTGCGCTCGCGGAGGCGGACGGCCTCCTCGATCGAGAGCTCATCGAAGGGGTTGAGCGAGTGCTTGACGCCGGCGGTTTCGACGCCTGTCTGGGTTTTGTTGATTCGGGGTTTGATCTTGGAAAGTTATTAGAATCAGTTCGGAATTACTCCTACCCGTGGATGGTTTTTTGGAGTCCTGGTATAGAGCCATTGATGTGACTGTCTTCCAGCTCCGTCCGTAACCTCGGAGCTCTGACTCTTCACCGAGAACGGAGTATGTATGCCAGAGAAAATATAACTCACCGCATAGTCGATCACCCTCTTCACGGGGACTAGAATCCGCAATCCGCTCATTGTGCAACTGTAAAGTGTAAAAAACTACCAGTCAATGGTGCGAAACAAAAGACCTGGAAATTGGAAAGCAAAGTAGGAGTACAAGTGGACGAGGAGTCAGTCTGGGGCCAATCGAACGCAGGTGACTTGGGCGGAGAAGAGCCAAAGGGTGCAGAAAATACTCCATGGCCGATGCGGCCCGAGAAGGCCAACCGTACCATCATCGCGCCGCAGACCCCTCCGTCTCCAACCGAGGTTACTGCGCCGGACTCTTGGACAATGGACATTGCTGGGGTCGAGCAATGGCTATTTGCGGAGTAACGGAGCCTTCTAACTGATTTACTGGTGTTGATCAGGAAAAGAATGATGACCTTGATGTCGTCAATACCAGTGTCTGGTCTATGTGCGTTTCACTAATCTATGGATTCTGGAGAATATGTCCAAAGATCACCATATCACCAGTAGCATGTGACAATCCATGACACTATTTCAGACCGGTCAGGCCTACCAAGTCTCCTGCTTATACCGCCCGCTCTTCTCCATCCCTATCAGATACTCCTCTGCTCCACCTCGGTCAACCTGCTGTCCATCGGCCTGCCCTCCATGCTGAAATGCTTCAATGAGGGCCTCCCTGACTGCCTGCGGCATTCTCCCCGATGAACCACAGATATACACCGAGCCATTCATATCGTGTAGCAGCCTGAAAAACAGGCCGAAATTCTGTCGTATGATATCCTGGACATAAATCTTGTGTCGCTGATCTCGTGAAAACGCAGTGAAGACCTGCAAGTCGACCAAGTCACTCAATTTTTGCCACTCGTTCTCGAAGAAAAAATCGGCGGCGCGATTGCGGCCGCCGTAGAGAAGAATCGTAGGCCCAATCGGGGGCCTGACATCGGAATACTCTTCGCGGAACGCTTTCACGAGAGCAGCTTTCTCCCAGAGCATTGAGCGCAAGGGCGCGACACCGGTACCAGGTCCGATAAGGACAGTCGGGCCAACCAGTTGGTTGATGGAGGAGTTGAGTCCTCCGCGCTGCAGCTGGACTTGGAGGGTACTGCCTGGCCGAAGCACAGACAGGTATCTTGTACACACCCCTTCTCGGATCCGCTTGATCACCGTTTGATACTTTACAATGGCGATCAGCAGCTCGAATTTCGCTCCCCCATCGGATGTCGTTTTCAAATCCCCTCCGCTGGCGATGCTGAACTGCCTCCCTCGAAGGACAGGGAAGACCGCCGTCGCATGCTGCCATGGGATCTTGACAGAATGAAACTCATGCAAGACCTCCAGAATGCTTCGCCTCGGCCGTGATGTGTAGTCCCAAAACTCATCCAAGTACTCGGGATTCGTAAACTCGAGGAGTCGTTCCTTGTGCATCTCGTTGCTGGTGTAGTGTGCAATGGCCGAGAAGAACGACCGCCGAGGAATGGCTCTGATATCGATGTAGTCCGTCAGGAGCGCTCGCAGCGTCAACTTGGGATACTTCTCAAGACCAGGGATTGGCGGAGCATGCAACTCCGCTGCTGCTTGAAGCTTTTCGCCAGGAGCCAGCGATACCAACTTGTCAGCCGCTTCTCCCCAGCCCATCATGTCAATCAGTGCTTGGACATCATAATCAAAATTCTTCGGGGTGATGCAGACCATGTCCCCAGGAGCATAGGTGACCGCCTCAGAGACCGTAAGCGATATCTGGCGCACATCTTGCCAATGCGTACGTGGTGTGACCCGTCTGTTTTCAACAAGGGTCGCCGTCAATGAATCCGGGATGGGTCTCACGTCGTGATCCAGCCGAGTCAGCCCCGGATACTCGTCAGACGCTGTCTGTTCGCTGACTGAAGTCTGCTCCGTAGGCTCTTCACTTGTTGTGGCCTGTTCTTGCAATCTCAGAACCCATTTAGGCGGCAGTTGCACATCATCCGGTATCGGATGCAGCCCTTCAGGAAGCGGATACTTGTCCAGCAAGTGCCTCCGAAAGTCCGTAATCCATGGAATGAATGTGCCTTCAAGTCTAGTATCCAGTCAGTCATCTGTAGAGCAATCCGAGGCATATTCAGATCTCACCCTTCTGGATGTTGTGCATTAGCCTCACCACGGGGATATATCTCATTCGCCCCGAGTTGGAGTAGACGCTTGTGCAATTTCCGCGCAGCCCAATTAAACCTGATCGAGTCAGACGCTGCCGTCATACCAACAGCCATAAAGCTACTCACTTGGGGTATGAACTATCACCCAATCCAAACGAAACATAATTGACCCCGCTCAAGAAAGTAGGCGGGAGCTTCTTCAGAAGCAAGGATCTCCAAAATGACCGAGCATTCGCAGGAAACTCACCCTGGCCGGTCGTCGACACAACAAATATCGTAAAAGTAAAAGACTTGAGCAACTCCTGCGCAAGATTGTAAGCAAGGCACACCGGAAGCAAGGGAATAGACTAGGTAGACGCACAGCCTTTACAGAATTCAATTCAGCGACATGAGTCACGAAATGTAAGCGCTCGGCCAGCGCTCCAAGCTCTTCGGCCACTTCTTGCGAGTTTCCTGTTTCCGAGCCGTACAGGACAAGAGCGGTCCGCTTCGGGGGGCCCTGGGTCCGACTCTCGCTCATCCTGGGATACAATGGCTGCTTGCCACGGGGCGGATGGTCGCGATATCTGCCCCTCTATCTATCTATCTCTGCCGTTGGAGGCCTTAGGCCGAAGCTCGGAATGACATCATATTGAGGCCGGTCTAGGCCTGAGGCCGCAATTTTCAGATGCCTGCCAATTGTACTCCGTATGCTAGGTGCTCTAATTCATATGAAAGAGACGCGATGTTGTTAACGGGATTTTTTGCTAATATATAGACCAAGGCTGTCTTAGGTTCTCTCGCTGCTGACTTGGTCTTAGAACCCTAGTCTGATTGATAGGACTGATGTAGCCTATGAAAACAATTTCAAGCGCCTCGGATATGCTTGACCATGCACTGCTCCCTAGAATATAGAAACTAAACAAGATGGGGTATCTCAACAATTGTGCCTCAGTAGGTGTCTTCATCTCCACCTCCGCCTCCACCGTCTGCGAATCCGTCATCTCCGTATTCATCGTCGCCAGCATCAAAGTACTGTTCCGCATTGTAGTCACCGCCCATTTCGTCCTCATCATCCTCAAAGTCGCTGTCAATGATCTCTTCCTCCTGATCCTCATCCGCGTCCAAGATATCGGCCTCTTCTTCCTGTTCTCTTCGCTCAGCATCCTCATCTTCGTCGGCACCCTTCCTACGCTTGGTCTCCTCGATCTCCTCTTCTTCTTCGTCGTCCTCAAACCCTCTTTTCACCCCGATGCGAGGTGCATGTGCCACGTATCCATCCATTGCTGCGGAGGGGTTGAAGTTCGGCTGAATCGTCTTCCACAGGTGTCGAGGGAAGAATTTCATGACTGCAGTCGATCCATTAGCCACCGATCAGTGGTTGTTCCCCCCATCTCGCTGGCACAACACTTACCATACGGCCGTCCTTTCAACTCCGGACGATCCCGCTTCTGCTTCTGGTACTTGCCCGAATACGTAGGCATTCCGTGGAAAGGGTCAAAGTGCGCGCGTGTGGCCTCATCTTTTCTTGCCGTAATTGAGGTCGATTGGAGGACGGAGTAGTAGGGACCGTCGTAAAAGCGTTCTCGCAGAGTACGGTAGAGATCGACCTGTTTTTGTTCGCGAGGGTTCAAAGGTCTCGCGCGGGGAACGTTATATTTCTACACGCATGGTGTGAGTCTAGACCCTAGACTTTACCGGGAAGTTATCGGAGAATCGCTTCAACATACAGGAAAAAGAGGCGTAGGCGCTGTGTCTGCTTCCCCGCCAGGATCGGCCTCCCAGCTGAATTCTGCACCGGGGAGCTTCCTGCCTTTCTTTGCTCCAAATCGAGACATATTGGCGGGGCGGACGGCGGAACGAATAGAGGTCCAGAGCTTCTGGAGCAATAAGCAATTACTCAGTCCGCCATTTACGAAAGAGCCCGTCCGAGTAAATAGATAGTGCCCAGTCGAAGACCTGATGCGGCTTTAAGTTCGTGATGACAGCAAGGACGAAAAAAAGTTCGGGCGGAGCTCCGGCTCACCGCCTTTGATCAACTTCTCCATTTGGAAATCAGGGCATCAGAAATGAACCCTACATATCAGATCGTGACGGATGCTGAGGCTAATAAGTATGCTTTGTGGCTGATCTCTAGCTACGTTTGCCTGAAGACAATATAGAAAGAATCATTAGGTCATAAGCTATCTGCACATTTTGAGCTCGATATCTGCGTAGAGTTACGGCGATTCCAAGCAGAGGTTCTCACAACCCTACAGTCTCAACACGAGCGGTAGTTTGCGCGAGAGGTCCCCAGGGACCTTCGCTGACTCGTTGTCTTAGCGTACGAACAATATCCTCGAAACCTGTTACTTGGTCTCCCTTCTCCTTCAAATGGTTATACAAGGCAACAAGGACCTCGTATTTTGCGGTGGCAACTTTCCACACAATGTTCTGAGTGTCTCCTGCTCCACCTCCAACGAACTCGGCATAGGAGCGCGGTGGCTTGAACAGATAGGGCAGCAATATCGTCAAGGCTGGCGGTGTGAGGATAGCCCAGACGCCCGAGGAAGGAAGCAATCCTTGTGCAGCTGGAGATAAGGTGCCCAATGCCTCTTCCGAAGGCAGCTGATACCGGGAAGTATCAGGGACGGGCGATATGACTTCACCCGAGAGTACTTGCCAGTTAGCTGTGATCACAGCCTTCATGAAAGATATGGCTGCTAATGAAACATCCTTCATCGCCAGGATGTCAGCCGCAGCTACGATATCCGTCCAGAAGTTCGGGTGGTCATTCAGATACATGAAGTAGAGAATACGAGCCGCTGCGGCTTCTTTATGCCAGTCAGTGGGTGTCTGGCCAGAAGTATTCAGCTCCATTGAATCGCTCATGTCGAGTTTCCTTGGCCCGTGGAATATTTTGGCCAGAGCGTCCAATGCCTCTTTGCAAGGGGGACTTGTTGGAACAGCCAAAAGAGGATTGACGCCGTGCTTAGCGGCCTCGACAAGTAACACACGGGGTAAGGAGGCAAGGATTTCAAGCTGACCGGTTGGGGCTTGGCCATGCGCCCATTGATGTGACGAGATAGCGAGCGACCCGGAGACCCGTGAGATGATCTTGTCCAGTAGACTGCTCGGATTCTGCAGTAAGTTATTTGGATATGACTCCGCATACTGTGTAATGTAAGCCATGATGGGGCCATGAAGGTATCGCAAATCCACAGGATCCAGTTTGGTCTCATCCAAGTAAAACTCCAGGACGCTGAGATGCAGATCATGAGAGATCAGGAAATCAAGCGCCGGTGAGGAAAAAGTTGACGCAGACTGCACATAGACTCTAGCCCTCAAACCAGGAGCTTCGATTTCAAGCAGGTCCCGGAAGAAGTTCAGTAAAGTCATGTGCATCAGCACATCGCTCTTATCAACCATCCGACAAGCTGCAAAATGCAGAATGCTAGAGGAATCGTACTTAGTTTCAATCTCCGGGATCTGAGAACTGGAGATTAAGTCCCATCGTAGGTTGCCTGCCTTGACAAGGAATCCCATAAGCCTTCCCTGGGCGACCGTCCTCTCCCGTTTCGAGAGGGCACCTGGCTCATCGTTGGTGAGACTGCACAGCGAGAAGAGGCGCCCATAGACATCCTTATCAGTGAAAACTCGTCTCCAGAAGAGGCCTTGACCTCCCGTGCTGTCTTCAGCCTCATGGGTATGTGTTTCGTTTTCCAGCGGGCTTGCTAGATCGATCTCCAGTAAAGCCCAGAGAGCGTCAAAAGCAGCCTGCGCGACAGCCGTCGAAGTAGTTGTAAGCCAGACTTCGACCAGGGAGGCAACCAACTCAGGATCGCCAGCAACTATGGCAGCATCACTGGGAATTCCTCCTGCCTTGCTCAGGAGAGTCAGAGCTAACAGGTTGACAGGTGGCGACGGTGCTTTGAAGCCCGCGATGAAGTCAATAGGAGGCTCAAGGGAGCGGAGATCCGTGAAGGAGAAGTAGGTTGTAGCCTTGACACCAAGAGTGGTGATCGGAGTGGGATCTTCCTGAAGGACCGGGAGAAGCTGTGAGATCAGTGTCAGAAGGGCGCCAGGAACCCTGCGATCTGTACTCTCCGTAAGCTCCAGCTTCAGTTTGTCGATGAGGGAAATGTCCAAAGGAGTCGAAGGATCATCCAGGATATGCTGCAGGTGAGCTTTGACTTCATCATACGATGCCGGAACAGCCATTTCGTCCGAAATAACAGAGTATTCTAACCGCTTCTCAAGCTGCTAGGATACCTTCGAAAGACAAACTTGTACGGAGTACTCCATAGGATGGTGTCCGGACGACAGCGGGGAAGCTTAACAGCATTGCAAACAGCGCAAACACCAGCAGTAGCTCCCTGCATCATCTTGGGCAGTTGACAGTTAACAAGTCGCCGTCCAATGATGGTGATATCAAAAGTGTCTTTCTAATTCTCCTGCTAATATTCTGCTTTATGCAGCCTCAGAGATATGGCTGAAAATACCAGCTCCCTAGTCTCCCAGAAATCGTCCGATTCAGGTCTTCATATCCAACTACACCCGCTGGTTCTCCTCAGTATCTCAGATCACATCACCCGTCATGCCGCGCGATCACAACAAGGACCGATAATCGGAGCTCTTTTGGGACAGCAGAATGGACGTGTGATTACATTAGAGCACGCATTTGAATGCGTTGTGACTGAAGGAGCTAATGGCGAACTGCAGCTTCTACACGACTGGTTCGTCGAACGAGTCAAGCAATGTAAGAGCGGAGCTTGTACTCGATAATCCCATCAGTTCTAGCTGACTAGGCTTCCTACAACAGTCAAAGATGTACACAAGTCCCCCGCCCTCGACTTTGTGGGTTGGTGGTCAACAGCCTCCCCGTCTGGCCCGGACGCATCCCAGTTGCCTATCCATCGCCAGATCCTCCAGAGCTACAACGAGTCTGCCGTGTTCCTCGCATTCCACCCATCGCAGGTGCAAGCTGCATTAAGAAACGGCGCTAAGCTTCCCCTGACCATCTACGAAAGCGTATACGAAGGTGAAAATGCGACAGAGAACAGCAAGGCGATGCAGGTAGACGGCGAGGAGCAGTTGCTCTCCATTCGATTCCGCGAACTGCCGTTCTCCGTCGAAACGGGGGAAGCCGAGATGATTGGCATAGAAACGGTTGCAAGAAGCGCAAGGACGGCAGCAGCTCTTCAATCGTCTGGTTCGAGCTTGGGTGGACCCGCGCAACAGGACGCCCAGACTAGCCCGAAGACCGAGGCTGGCCAGGCCGAGCCGTCGCCCGACACTGTCGTACTCTCTCACGAAGAAGAAGAACGTAGGATCATCATGCTTTCATTCTCTTGAGCTTACCAGCTAATTCAGCTCTCGCAGTAATCGCCAGTCTGAACACACGCCTTAACGCCATCCGAACGCTGGAGTCCCGAATTTCCTTGATCAAATCCTATCTCGCCAGCGTATCCCACTCATCCGAAGGCCAACCCACCGGAACCACGAAACCCTCCCTCTCGCACCCGATTCTCCGGAATATCAATGCCCTCCTATCACATCTGTCTCTCCTCATGCCGGAACCAGGAAGCGCCTTTGCGGCGGAAAGCCTCGCCCAGAGAAACGACGTCCTCCTGGTCTCCTTGCTGGGACAGCTGGGCAATAGCATCAAGGCCATGCGTGAACTAGGCCGCAAGACCGCTATCATGAACAACGTCAGACAGAGCAATGCGTCGCGGAAGACTCAGCTGGCCATGCAGAGTCGGCTCGAGGATGAGTTTCTTTCGCGAGACGGGTTGACTCTTGGATAGTGTAGGCTTGCCAATTCAAACAGACGTGACGACCTGCGCTTTGTCAATTACTGCTCGATCTTTTATGGTTCATAGTGGCGTTTGGCGTTCCGCTCATAAAAGGACGCATTTCATAACGAGTGATGAGATAGCGAATCAAAACATGAGCCAATAGAGCTCGAATGCACTCTCATCGCGAAGAAAATGTCTTGTATGGTAATTGCATACGCACCAGCAAGCGAGATCAACTGCTATTGTACAAATAAATTCATCCGATCCAAGCCCGCGTCTCATGAGAAGTGAATCATAGCAGAAATAGAGGCGAGACTTGCTGGCCTCAAGCTTTTCTACGTCATGCATAAAGCAAAGAAGGGAAAACGGAAACAGAAAAGAAGAGAAGAGCCAAAATTGAGTACGGCAGGAGGGTATATCAACAAAAAGCAAAGAAGGCAAGGCGAAAAGATGCCTCAAAGACAAGACAGATCGTTCGCAGCATAAATGAAGGGAAACGAAGGGCGCAACATCGTCATTCCCGGGGTCGAGTAGGTAGAAGTAAAATGCAACTCAGGGTCATTATTGTTGACGATCGTCTATCGCCGGCCGTGCTCATTATCGAAGTGGACAGGCGGAGGCTGGTACGGATCAGGCATAGGTATAGGTGGCTGCTCTTGCAAGTAATCCCCTTCGTGAGGATGATGACTGGTAGCTCCCTGCTGAGATTGGGGCAGGTTGTTGCTTGCGTTTAGTGGGAGTTCTTCCTCCCTGTCCGGTACCCCGTAAGGGTTGTTATGGTATTGCTCATAAGGAGAATATGGTTGCGGAGAATGAGATGGTGTAGGTTCCAGCAAGGACGCGCTACTCAACCGATCATGCGACGAGTAGAAGCGACCATCATGCTCATAATCATAAGGTGGAGGGGCCAGGTCGCCAGTCGGCGGCAACGTCGGATTTGGCTGCGCGTGTGAGAGAAGAACCTGGCCTTCATCATCGGGCGATGTCCCATACGGTGCCGTTCTGCTGCCAGCCATAACAGCGCCTGCGCCTTGGTAGGCTGTGACATTTGTCCCGGAGCCATTGCTGGTTGTATTAAGACCAATGACTTCGCTCTGGTTCTGGTAGCTGGGATCCAGCGTTCGCTTCTTACGCCCCACGAAGAGCCAACGTATGCTGCGGCCCACGGCTTTGGCTAGGTCGAGCGGATTGACCGAGTCGAGAAGAGCTTTCATACCCCACCGACCACCCTGATAAGTCGCTTTGCCGTTGCCATAGAAGTCGGTCACCTCATCGGCGTGTGCGTTTGCGAGAGAGTATGGCCGCCATGGGAATGCCCACAGATGCAGGACGGAAAAGATCGCCATCTCAACACAGATGAGTAGGTTGGGGAGTCCAACTTTGAGATCCTGTTGCTGTATTGTATCATTCGCCTTGATAGCTCCGGAGGAGGAAAGAAAACTGATCAAGGTCTGAACCGAGCGGCCGAGTCAGCATCGGGAACGAGTGGGAAAGAAATGGCTCAACTCACAGACTGCCAGAATGAAAGGAAGATCACCAGCTTGATAGAGACGATCTTCAGGAATGGCGAATACTGGCTGATATCATTCTTGACCTGGTAATAGAATTGGATCAGGCAGTACATCGCAATGGACACAGCAACACACTCCACTGCCATACACTGCTGAAAGTCAGCACGCGCCATGAGCTAATCGCATGATTCAGACATACCCATATGTGCGAAAACGCCGGATTTAAACTCTCCTCGCAATACACGTCAAAGTTCTGGGTGATAACCGCGACGACGGTCATCAACACGCGCAAAAGGCAGTATTGGAAGACGCCTACCCAGATAACCTATGCAGCATAACGATCTTAGCGTCGTCTTTCATCGCAGGCATGAATAGTGCCTGGCAAACCAGCTTACATTGAACCATGTCAGCCCACTCCGTGGTATCCTCCACACCCCTTTCTCCCCGCCGCAGCATTTCTGAAGCCAGGGTATGGGCCAGATCCATTGCTTCGGCGTGATTCCGCGAAAGTATTCCTTCTGACTGTGGAGATCCGGCGCAATGTAATGACAGAGTAAGGCGAAGAAGGCCGAAATCGTGAACGCTTCGTAAGAGTTGCCGATCAGCTCGTAGTAGACCGCATTTTTGTAGAAGTAGGTACTCAGCCAAGCGACGAGAGAGTAGATGGGGATCATCCATAGGATTCGAATAATACTAGACAAGACAGCGCTAGACGTTAGTTCCAAGCGCATGTAGAGAGGTAAGCAGGAGCGGGGGCGGAAATCATACTGTCGCTGCTCTATCGGCTTGCTATAGTGTGTCGCATGGCTCATAATCAAGTAGAAGGAGACCACGACGGCGAAAAGAGCGAAAGCACCCCCCACAACGAGGCATAGCTCATGAAAAGTGAGACCGCCATCCCATAAGTCGATTTCGGTGACTGTCAATAATCATTCCCCGGTTAGCCAGCACTCGTATTATAGGACACCCCGGGAGAGGCATACTCGTTTCATCCTCTAATGTTGAATTACAAACCGGCCACCCCATGCTCGCGTCAGTCAGAATAAAGAGTTATTAGGGAGAGTGCTTCAAGATTGAAAGAGTGATAAAGAGAAGAAAGGAATCAAAATCTCCGATCCGAGGGCCAAAAAGTGATTGATTGCGTATGGATCTCTATCTTATCCGCCAAGTCGGCCTAGTCCCGGCGCGGCAGATCAACAACCCCTGGAGCCAGTGGACGAGGGCGAATATTTCTCGGCGAAGCTCGCAGGCGACGACGACAATACTTGGCGATGCAGTTGGATTCAGGGGGCGACGAACACAGGCGATGGAGGGGTAGATCGGGTACAACGAGCGGAGCAGTGAAGAGTTTTGAGCTCCTGGATAGACAAGGAAGGATACGTATACTCATGTGAAAGAACCACAAGCGCCTTGACTAAAATCAACATTTACGAGAAATAGAAAGAAAACTTAAAGCTCTGTGTATGATTTGTTGACTATTATTGTTGATTCATGGTAGCAGCGAGATTTCATACATGGTACAGCCACAAAGATCCGCTAATAATAACAGTAGAATGGATACACATGGATCAAATTGGAGACTGCGCCTCAGGCACCAGCATTTGAAACGCGGTAGGAGGATTAGTCTAACTGTTATAGGCCAAGCTTTGGTCAAGCCTTACCAAGCATAAAATATGCTGATTAATCGCCACAGCATAAACCCGTTATCTTCTCATTATCGGAACAGGATCTGCTAAGTCTTCATATCTTGGTTTTGATTGTGATAGATATTCATTGCTAATATACACGTGTGCTATCGTCCGTCTCGTTGAGAAGGAAAGAAATCGGAAAAATCAAGGTTGCTTCCCGAGCCCCGCGAAGCTGGCACCTTAGATGCGACGTAGATAATACAGCATTTTGTCTTTCAGCATTTACAGCCGACAAAGGCCTTCAAGGGGTTAGTCACGGCCTCTTCTACCTCTCCATGAGTCCCCCATGCTGCCTCCACGACCCCGGCCACGGCGCGGTCTGTTGCTACGGCTTCCAAACTCCGGCCCATTGTCAACGAAGAAGTCACCGTCTTCAAATGTGATTCGCCTAGTCTCATCGCCGCCACGCCGCGGAAACGATCCTTTCCGCAGCAGGTCATCGAACCGATCCAGACGTCGGTCGGCCACTTCGCGAGGGACACGGCGGTAGTAGAGCTTCGGCTTGGTTGTAGTGGATTCAAAGAGATCATCCAACGGCTTGAACCCTTGCCCAGGTCTAGGACGAAGTTCTGGGGGTGGAGGGCCGCTAGGGCGTCTGTCCTTATTGCCAATGCTTGCTCTGGGGCCCAAGGGAGGGGGACGAGAGAAGTCAGTCGAGGCTCGACCAGGCGCCTGACGCGAAGCGGCACCCTTAGGGTCCACTTCCTGCAGAACAGCCTCGACACCATCGTCGGTCCGGTCATACCGGACTTCCCAACGAGGCGGGGGACCACCGCGCCTGCGCGATTCTTCCTCCTTTGCGACCCATTGCTGCAGCTTTCGCTCGGGAATGAAATCGACAAATAGAGTCTTTCTGTTGCTTTCGTTGGGCCAAACAACACCGTGCAAGGCTGTTCGCGCTCTCGAGGCAGCCGATATGTTGGTGAACGTGACAAAAGAGTGCGTTTTGATGGGATCCAAGTAAAAGTCAACGATCACGCCAGGATCGGGTGATGAGCCAGGAGCCGTTGCGATGCTGACAAGATGGTTTTTAAGTGCAGTAGGTTGAAGAGGACGCATCAGTCCATCGATATACAAGGCTGCGGTCGCGACGTGTAGCGCGGGTTCGACCTCAACATCTTCCATTGCTGTATCTGCCGGAGGTGATGGGGCGCGAATCTGCTCTCTGTCTGCTGGTGCAAAAAGGTCCTTGAAACGAGCATCTTGCTTGATAGGCGCAGTTCCCTTTGTCCGCACGTCATCACTTATCGATGCACGACGAGTCGCATCAGTAATCGGAGCATTTCCTTCAGCTGCATTTTGGTTATGGACATGCTCGTTCTCACCAGGAACGGCGGCGGCGGCAGCGGCCTTCTTCTCAGAACTATCTTCCACATCCATGATATCACGGTCTTCAGGCAGTAGAACTCGGGGCGACTCCTCCAGGGCCTTGACCCTTTTGCTTGCAACCGCCTCCGGTGTTGGAATAGGAGTTTGACTGCGACGCTTCCGCTTCCGAGTGTCCTCGATCATCTCGTCCACAGGGAGAGGCGTTGACAGTCCGGTAGTCGCTGCCGATGGTTGAGTCGCAGTCTTCTCAGCAGAATCTGGAAGTTCTTTGGAGTCTGGTCCTGCAGGTGTAGGCTGCACCGTTTCTGCGCTTCCGGGAGCCTGCTCGACCGGTTCGGCAGGGTGCTCAGCTTCAGGCTGTGCTTGCGCGAGTGAAGGCGCACTGCTTCCACCGCCAATTCCGGCGTCTGCGACCTGATCATGTTGTGATTCCTTGCTCGAAACCTCAGGTTGTTCCTTCGCTTCTGTATCAGTCGCCGATCCTTCCGCTGGAGGTTCGGGCTTAGGTTGCTCGGTTTGTACAATCGGTTCCTCCACTTGCTCTACCTTTTCAGGTGTTCGCTTCTCTTCTTTGTCCTCTTTGGGCTCTTCAGACTCCGGCGCTGTCACCTGCGGCTTAGGCTCTTCCGGTTGAGAAATGTCGGCGTCGGGTTCCTGCACAGGCTGTTCAGTCGTTAACTGCTCGTTAGCGTCTGGCGCATCTTGAGGACTTGTCAATTCGCCGTTCGCGCCTTCACCCTCTTGCTTTGCATCTTCTTCCAGAAGCCTGTCGATAAAATTTTGTTTGACTCTCAGACCCGTCTGCGGAATACCGCGCCGCTTCAGCTCCGCTTTCAGGTCGGTCACTTTCCAGGTCCAATAATCAGTCATTATGACGGAGTAGAGCGCCGTCGCAGAATGAGAGCATGTATAATTTATTCGAATTTCCTGTGGGGTTGAGAGTTAGGTAATGGTTGTCATGACTGGGTGTTGCTTGACAAGATGCGATTCCTTGCAGCATAGCTCCAAGTGCCGGTCGTTGGAAGCAGTAGGTGGAATGATGTATGCGCTAGGCTGTTTGTGTACTAGTGTTAGCATGAGTTTTACCTAGTATGGAATAGTGAACTCGAGAGTGAATTGCCAGAATAGGTTAGTCAAATTCACTAACAATAACAATCACAAAGCAATCCATACCTATTGTTGTGAGCAGCTTGATAACTCTTGAATACCATTATTGACAATAATATGCTATGGTTGTCGCTATTGCAATAATACATGCTCTTGGGATAGTGTGGGGCCGAAGTTAATCACGAATATATCGATCCTTGAGAAGGAGCTCTCTCTACCCACAGTAACCCAACACTGCATCAGCCTTTTCTTTGAATGCTGTCATTGCAGCCCGATACAACTCAGGCCCAAGACTGATCCGGGCAACTCCTAGCTCTCTGAGCTCTGGTACCGTCAAGTATCCCTCCTCTAAGGTCATTTTGACGTTCAGTCTTCCGTCAAAGGCTTCAACCAGCCTTTGAACCTCTTCCTTGGACACTCCCCCCCTGGCAGATCCACCCCAGACGAACACTGTACAAGCCCCAGCCTCCAGGTATGCCTTTCCCCTTTCGACTGCATCCTCGATTGATCCTCCATTTTCTCCGTCGTGCTTGAGAAGGACATCTGTCCGCGCATTGATCACGAAGTCAGGGACCCCTGCTTCTCTCGCAGCCTGTATGGCAAGCTCAATCCGCTCCACAGCCTGTGGAATCGGCCGCAGTCGATTTTTGGCAATATCAAAGTCTTCAAGATTGCAGCCGACGGCTCCCAGAGCGATAATTTCTCTGATTGTAGCGGCAACATCTTCATAGCCGTCTTGGATATCCACTGTGAACGGGATGCGTGGGAGGCTGTCGCTATGGGCCTTCAGAACAGCGGCAATCGAGCGCACAGCTGCTAGATTCTGGGACAGAGTCAACTTCTCGTCTGCAATGCCTTGAGAGGCGGCAACGGCGTAGCTGGCGGTAGCGATGGCCTTGGTCGATGGATGCTCGGCAATAATTGAGGCGGTTGCGGCATCGTAGACATTCGTAAGAACCAAGGGCTCTCCGGGAATATGTAGCTTGCGAAACTTGACTGCAAGTTCATTCTGCATGCTCTTGGTCGTCATGTTGTGGATGACAGAGGTGAGCTTCTGGTCTCTGCTGTCTAGTGCACCTTTGAAACTGCGAACAAGAGATATGATACAAAGCAAAATATACAAGCGAGTGCTTCTGTTAGAGAAGCGAAGTCTACATTTTTATATGAGGAGCCGATGCCTCTTCAGTGATGCGGGGGTTCTCGTATTCGATGATGATGGAGCTTATTGCTCTCAAACTGGCCAGTTAGAGGAACGGTTACTCCGTAGTTGTCCTGATGTATCCGCCCTCGGTTCTCAACCACGCAGACAGATCAATCAAGCGATAATAGTTACTGCTTCATTCATGGAGTATGAGTCAGTGAACTAGCCCAGGACTGATTTGGATGAAGGTACCAGTGAGATTGAAAGATAGGACTCCAATGAAGCAGCTAGCATGAAATATTTATTGCTCTTACTCCTAAATATGCAAGAAGGATGTACTATGCTTCTCCCTTCAGTCAAAGTTCATTGTCATCCATGCTAAGTGGGAATCTACCTCCCTTTATCAATATCACTTATGAAGAGTCTGCTCTGCTCACTCGAGCTCACAGTTCAGACCTACAACTTCCACATATGTAAGTCATGCTTGCAAAGCGCCTGAAGGATATCCAGTGGAAGGGCAAGTCACCACTGTTGGAATCAGGCAGTTGTTGAAAGATGAAGCTCGACGTTTCTCAATCTCAGGTGTACTGGCGAGAATTTTTATTTCTTCAACAGCAGCAACTGTCCCAGCACATTCAGTGATTCTGGAGTTCTTGACGTCAAAAATTTTCGCCCTGTTCTGCGTCATCAAGAAGTTGTATCCATTGAGGTCGCCATGGATGGTTCCAGGTTTATGCAGCTTGTGGACAGTTTCTATGCACTGATCAAGGTCTCTTATTAGACAGCTCTTGGATTCCTTCTTATTCGGTAAAGGAATTGATATCTATCGATAGAACTTCCTCATGGCTTCCCATCCTTGAGGGTTACAGAACAAAAAAAAAGTAATCACCTGATATTACAGGTTCCTCGCGAAGGTTGCCATTCTATGCTTTGGAAGGGAAGCAATAATAGGGTAGCGATCACCATGATCCTGCATTTATCGTCAACTGGTAAATCAATCATGAGTCATCAAAAGGCGGTAACGTAATCAACCACCGAGCGACGAATACCACCGAGCGACGAATTTTTGCCGCTTCTAATAATATTTTGAAGCTTTTCAACCACCAACATCATTAGACTTGACTATCTAGTAGCTGAATATATAGC